>NW_017084600.1:0-305 GCF_001483705.2 Eufriesea mexicana
ATTATCTCTGCACATTATGTTAAGTTCGGTTACGCTTGGCTTGGCTAGGTCAGGCAAGGTATGGCTAGGATAGCTTTGACTTTTGTGGTATACACTGCTATTCGGCCGATATCTGAGCGCAGCTTTGCTGTACAATCATCAGCGTGACACTGGAGATGCCAGCAATATCGGTTGTGGCAGGTTTGGTTGTGTTGTGTTAAGCCTGGTTTGTTCAGGTTAGATTAGGTGTGGTTAGGATGGCATTGACCTTTGTGCTATACACTCCTAGTCGTTCGATATCTGCGCTTTGTATTGCTGTATTACCA
>NW_017084601.1:0-305 GCF_001483705.2 Eufriesea mexicana
GGTTATGTTAGGTGAGGATTTGTAAAGTTGGATTAGGTGAGGTGTGTTCGGGTTAGGTTAGGTAAGGTTAAGTTAGGTTGGGGTGGGTTTGTTTGAGTTGGGTTGGGTTGGGTTAGGTTAGGTTAGGTTAGATTAGGTGAAGTTAGATTAGGTGAAGTTAGGTTAGGTGAGGTTAGGTTAGGTTTGGTCACGATTGGTTACGTTAGATTATGTTACGTTTTTATAGGTCGGGTAAAGTGAGATAAGGTTAGGCTAGGTTAGGTTGTGTTAGATTAGGTTAGGTTGGGTTACGTTAGGATAGGTTC
>NW_017084602.1:0-305 GCF_001483705.2 Eufriesea mexicana
GATACCGGGATTGCTGCCCCCTCAGTGATAGGCAGGACGTACTAGAGCACAGTAGAGCACAGAGATCCGCAGAATAGCATTGCGCAGCACAAAAGTTCATGCCATACTGACCAAAGTTAACATAACCCAGTCTATCCAAACATAAACTGGCACAACATAACTTGCCGAGGCCACTCTTCCTGGCCATTCCTTAGCCATGCTGAAAATATTGAAGCAAGGTGGCGCGCAGGAATCCACATAAAAACAGACAATAGCACTAAAGTCAAAGCTATCCTCTCCTAACGTAGCCAATCGTAACATAGACA
>NW_017084603.1:0-305 GCF_001483705.2 Eufriesea mexicana
TTGGCGTCGATGGAACTACGGGGTTGCTGGATAGATAACCACAGTGATACAGATTACTACTTTAGAATTGAAGAAATTAGTGATACGAAATAGCTATACCTCTTCTATAAAGTATGTATATTTTCCACGTAAACTCGGCTACTCGAAATTCCATTGAAATTCCTATTTCTTTAATTATCGTGCGATAATAAGTGCAACTGAAATTTCGCGAAAAATCTGCGAATATTTTTTCTACGTCCATCACCAGTACCTAAAGTCTTCTTTTACAACCCGAATGACAGTCGCTAACTCATTTTCCATCGAAC
>NW_017084604.1:0-305 GCF_001483705.2 Eufriesea mexicana
TATAGCCTTCGCAATGCTATAGAATCTGGATGGAAAATTCAATTTTATTGACAATTTCGGCTAATATAGTGGAGAGATAACATTTTCGCGTATATAAGTAGGATAGATTCTATTGGCTTGCTGTAGGCATTGCAATGCAATAGAATATACATGGAAAAATCAATTTTATTGACATTTTCGACTAATTTAGTGGCGAGGTAACTTCCATGCATAGGTAAGGAAGAAAGATACTATTGGCGTGCCTATAGGCTTTGCAATGCTACAGAATCTGGCTGGAAAGTTCAATACTATTGACAGTTCCGACT
>NW_017084605.1:0-305 GCF_001483705.2 Eufriesea mexicana
ACGTAAAATAACCATATGTAGCCTAACACAGCCAAACGCGCCGAGACCGCTATTGCTGGCACCTAGCTCAAAGCAGAGCATGTTAAAGCACAGTAGAGAGCAGAAATCTACCGCATTGCAGTGTATGCCACAAAGGTTAAACGTATCCTGACCCAACTTGACCTAACTTAACATACCCTAATGTAGTGCAACCCAACATAACGTGGCGAGACCAATATTGCAGGCCTATCGAGCGAAATGCGGAGCATATTAGAGCACAATAGGGAGCAGAGGTCAACCGAATAGCGTTGTACAGCACATAAGTC
>NW_017084606.1:0-305 GCF_001483705.2 Eufriesea mexicana
ATAGTGACTTAGGCTGCGTTTCGTTAGGTTTCGTTGGTTTGGGTTAGGTCCGGTTAGCCAAGAATTTTCTGTTGTACACTGCAGTTCTATGGATTTCTGCGTTCTACTATCCACTAGCATGTTCTGCTTGTCTCTGCGGAGGCCAGCAACAGTGGTCTCTGCAGGATAGGGTGAGTTTTGGTTCATTTTGCTTGGCTAGGTTAGGTTACGTTTGGTAAGGATGGCTTTGACATTTGTGCTAAACTCTGCTATTCGTTGGATTTCTGCGCTCTACTGTGCTATAGTACATTCTGCTTGGCTATGTG
>NW_017084607.1:0-305 GCF_001483705.2 Eufriesea mexicana
TTACCGTTTCATGTGTCCAAATTTATTATGGGATTTGTGAAGAATATTTGTACGTACTTTCGCGTCGCTATTTTGGATAACCCGAATCGTATTACCAAGTATAAGAATAGGAAATTATGCTGTTAATTTGATAAAATCTTTGGGGTAGGTTGTACCAGAAAATTTGTCATCGATTCCTTTACGGTTCGATGAATCCAAATTTATTATCGAATTTGTGAAGAATTGTTGCAGTTTTATTTATTAAAATATATTTATTAAAATTAACAAAGGTTATACAATGTATGATTATATTTCTGTATGCAGTG
>NW_017084608.1:0-305 GCF_001483705.2 Eufriesea mexicana
AACCAAAGAACGTTGCGAATTTGCGTAGTGCGCGGAAAAAGGAAAATATAAGACAAAAATTGCCGAGCATGTGATTTTCTGGGAGACAGAGTGGCAGAAGTATCGAGGACTTGGAGAGTAAAAGACTGGACACCAGTCTGGGTAATTCGTGCCTCAACGCATCACAGGTAAAACAAATAAAACGCAACGCGGTAGCACTGATGAACTGTACATATTTCTGAAATCGCAGAAAGATTCCAGGTGGTGATCATCTTATTATAATTGATGACTCGAGCTACGCCAACGTCACGCGTAGCGACAGGGAC
>NW_017084609.1:0-305 GCF_001483705.2 Eufriesea mexicana
CCAATGATTTAAGTAAGTGGCTATTTTTGAGTTCGATATTTTATTGTAAATTTTCAATTCTTCCTTTTTGGGAGAAGATATTGATGTTTTAGGATATAGATAACAAAAATAAATTCATAAAATGAATATTTTATCAGGATTTTTGAATTCTATAATCCTAATCCTATAATCTTATTTTTGAGTTTTATATTTTATAGTAAATTTTCGAATTTTTCTTTTTGAGGAAGGCATTGACGTTTTGGAATATAAATAATGAAAATAAATTCATGAAATGAATATTTTGTCACGAAGTTGGGTGCTATAGT
>NW_017084610.1:0-305 GCF_001483705.2 Eufriesea mexicana
ACATCTGTACATTCATAAGTACATGCATCCATACATCCATACATCCATACACCCATCCATGCATACATCCATAGATCCATTCATACATACATGCAAAAATCCTTCAATCCATACTTCCTTCCATCCATACATCCATCCATACTTCCATACGTCCATCCATACATGCAACCATCCATACATCCAACCATGCGTACATCCATCCATCCATGCGTACATCCACCCGTTCATGCGTACATCCATCCATCCGTGCGTCCGTCCACCCATCCGCACATCCATCCAAAAATCCATACACCCATCCAACCATA
>NW_017084611.1:0-305 GCF_001483705.2 Eufriesea mexicana
ATAAGTGTTGAATCATATGGACGTGCTTAGCATCAGTAATCAATTTAATATCTGTCATCAATTAATAACAGACTTATTCTTAAATGGATTCTGCTATTATTAAGAATTGTGATTTTCCTTTTTTTTTCTTATTGTGATAAACATAATGTTATATGTGAAAATCAATAGTTAACGCCTTAACTATTATTATTAGTTTTAGCAATAAAGCAAATAATGGCTAACGCTTCAATTTTAGTAACTTCAGGTTCGCCTAAAAGGATGCAAAAAATACATTTTTCTATTAATTATAATAAACAATTTAGAAC
>NW_017084612.1:0-305 GCF_001483705.2 Eufriesea mexicana
ATTGGATTGAAGGCGTTAGGCGATCTATTCAACAAGCTATAAGAGGTTATAGATTTTGGATAGTCCTATTTTCTGGAAAGTAGAAGCCTGTACTTGCCATTGGATTGAAGGATTTGGGCGACCTATTCACCAAGCTATAATAGATTATATATTTTGAATAGACCTATTCTCTGGCAAGACGATGGCTGCACTTGCCGTTGGATTGAAGGCGTTAGGCGATGTATTCACCAAGCTATACCAGGTTATATATTTTGAATAGACTTATTCTCTGGTAAGTAGATGGCTGTACTTGCCATTGGATTGAA
>NW_017084613.1:0-305 GCF_001483705.2 Eufriesea mexicana
ATGTCAATAAAACTGAATTTTCCATCCAGATGCTATGGAATTGCAATGGCTATAGCTGGCCAAAAGAATCTTACACACTTATTTATGCACGAAAGTTACCACACAACGACATAATTCGAAATTGCTATTAAAATTGAATTTTCGAGGCAGAATCTATAGCATTGTAATGGCTATAGCACGGCAATATTATCTTTCCTCCGTATTTATACAAGAAAGATAGCTCACCACGATATTTGTCGAAAAAGTCAATAAAATTGAATATTCCATGCAGATACCATGGGATTGCAGTGGCTATAGCTGGCCAA
>NW_017084614.1:0-305 GCF_001483705.2 Eufriesea mexicana
GCTTTGACTTTTCTGACATATACTGCGATTCTATGGACTTCTGTGTTCTTCTCTCCACAAATGTTTTCTGTGTGGCTCTGGGGAGGCCAGCAATGCGAGTGGCGGCACGTTTGGCTGTGTTACGTTTACCTTGGTTCGGTTCGGGTAGGATTAGTTTGGTTAGGATGCCTTTGACGCTTGGGCTATACACTACTAATCGGTGGATTTCTATCCTCTAATGTGCTCTAGTATATTCTGCTTGACTACCGGGGGACCAGCAGTAGTGTTCTCGGCAAGTTATGCTGAGACACATTTCGTATGGTTAT
>NW_017084615.1:0-305 GCF_001483705.2 Eufriesea mexicana
AACAAAATTTGTAACTACTAATTCTGTGCGATTTTATATTATTTACCAAACTAGAAACATTACTCTTTTTTTGAAAAAAGGAGTGACCCATGTGCTATAAAAATATACAAATATTATTACTTATTACATATACCTATATTATATTACTTATTATATATTCTGAATAGAGAAAAAATATCATAATTAAATAAAATTTGTAACTACTAATTCTATACGATTTTGTATTATCTACGACACTAGAAATGTTACTCTTTCTTTGAAAAAGGGAGTGACCCATGTGCTATAAAAATATACAGATATTATTA
>NW_017084616.1:0-305 GCF_001483705.2 Eufriesea mexicana
TTGGCTACGTACGTACGGGATTGCTACGACTTCTGTTCTACGCACAGCTATTGTGAGGACTTCTGCGCTCTGTAGAGCTCTATCACACTCTGCATGGCTCTCGTGGGGCCAGTGATAGTGGTCTAGGCACGATAGGTTGAGACAAGCTACGTTCGGCTGGGGAACGTTTGCTTTCGTTATGTTAGGATAGCTATGACTTTTGTGCTATACACGGCTATTCGGAGGATTTCTGCGCTCTACTGCGCCCTAATGTGTTATGTTGGGCTCCGTCGATGTCAGCAATGTTGGCCTCGGCATGTTAGGTT
>NW_017084617.1:0-305 GCF_001483705.2 Eufriesea mexicana
AGATGGCGTTGATCGCAAGTCTTTCTGATTGGCGGTACTTCAGCGGTGTTTCCGCCAATCAGATAGACTTGCAATTAGCGCCATTTATGATTTAAGATCCGAAGGTTTGAAAAGTAATAGGAATATAGAAAAATCACAAATTACCAAGTTTCCATGATTAATTTGTGAACTTTTATAGTTGCATCGTATTGGTGCGTCCTTAAGAAGTTTTCAATGTTATTTTAGATACAAATTTCTCCCTGATTAATTAATTATTAATAATTATTACGCGGAGTGTTTGAACTAATGCCGAACATACTGACAAT
>NW_017084618.1:0-305 GCF_001483705.2 Eufriesea mexicana
GCAGGGACAGTTCCCGATGTCGGTACTTAGGCCATCTGGTGTGCCATTAAAATTCGCACCCCTAAGAGCACTCGCATAGCGAATCTATTCCATATTTTCGCGTCATCGACGAAGTACTGTCCCAGGTCTGAGACGTCGAATCTGTCTGTAGCGTCTGTTTGAAGTTTGAAGGATTTTTACGAGCCCTCGAATCTCGGTTGAGTTCGGCTCTGTCGACGTCGGATAGTCAAGGTGAAATTAAGATAAATTCGGCGAGAATGAAAATTCGATTGCGCAGTGAGGTATGAAACTGTGCGACCGGATGT
>NW_017084619.1:0-305 GCF_001483705.2 Eufriesea mexicana
AATTTTTCTTTAACGGGATTGATTATTTTTTTTGGGTTTCGTGCATGCGTTTTCGAATAATAGTGCTGAATGTGTCAGTGGGTGTGAAATCGAGCTGCGTAATAGACTTCTTTGGCTTCCATTTCCGAAATTAGTATTTTTGATTAGGTTTGTTCTATATATCCGCGTAGAGGGAATTTTTCTTTAAGGGGATTGATTATTTTTTTTCGGTTTCGGGCGTGCGTTGTAGGAAAATAGTGCCAAATGTGTCAGTGGATGTGAAATCGTGCTGCGGAATAGACTTTTTTGGCTTCTATTTGCGAAAT
>NW_017084620.1:0-305 GCF_001483705.2 Eufriesea mexicana
ATCACAGAAACACGCCACATAGCGGTGTACATCACAAAACACAAAGTAGCTTCTCTTAACCTACCCAAGCGTAACATAACGAGACGTAACCTAATTCAACCTGACATGGCAGCCCCACTACTGCTGGCCTCCACGAAGACAAGCAGAATAAACTAGAGCACAGTAGTGAGCAGTAACATACCGCATTGCAGTGAATAGCACAAGAGTCGGAAATGCCCATACCAAACCTGACCTAACATAACCCAACCAAACGTAATCAGACTATACCTGACCTGCCGAGGCCGCTGCTGATGGACTCCGCTGTG
>NW_017084621.1:0-305 GCF_001483705.2 Eufriesea mexicana
CAAAAGTCATGGCTATCATCTCCTATCCTGGCCAAACGTAACATAACCAAACGCAACGTAGCCCAACCTCGGGTGCTACGACCACTAATGCTGTCCTCACGAGAGACAAGCAGAGTATAACAGAGCAATGTGGGGCGCTGAAGTCGGCCGAATATAAGTGTACAGCACAAAAGTCGAAGCTACACTAGCCTAACATAAACAAACGTAACACAGCCAAACGTAACATAACTCCACTTAAAGAGCCGAGATCAATATTGCTGGCCTCCCCACCGCCAAGCAGAGCATATTAGAGCACAGCAGGGCGT
>NW_017084622.1:0-305 GCF_001483705.2 Eufriesea mexicana
TCCGTACATCCATCTTTACATACATCCATCCATCCATCCATCCATACATCCACCCACCCATACATCCATCCAACCATACATCCATCCATCCATAAAAGTACCCACCCATACATCCATCGATTCATACATCTGTCCATCCATACATCCCCCCATCTATACATTCATACATCCACACATCCATAAATCCGTCCATCCATACATACCTGCAACCATACATACATGCATAAATACATCCATACATACACCCACCCATCCATCCATCCATACATGCATCCATACAGACATCAATACATACATCCATACAT
>NW_017084623.1:0-305 GCF_001483705.2 Eufriesea mexicana
ACCCTAACGTGCCGAGGCCACTATTACTGCCCTCGCCAGAGCCAGGTAGTTCATATTGGAGCAATGTAGAGCGCAGAAATCCAAAGAATGGCGGTGTGTAGCACAAAAGTCAAAGCTATCGTATATTAACCTGACCGAACGTAACACAGCGGTAAGTAATATTTCGCAACCTAACGTGCCGAGACCACCATTGCTGGCCTCCCCACAGACAAGCAGAAGCCAGTAGAGCAATGCAGAGCGCAGATATCTACCGAATAGCAGCGTACAGCACAATAGTCGTCCTATCCTGACCAAACCAAACATAT
>NW_017084624.1:0-305 GCF_001483705.2 Eufriesea mexicana
AGAGGTTCAAATGTGATTTAGTTTTACTGAAAATTTTTGTGCAATATCTGATGTTAAGATCTATTTTTAATCTTCTATATAAAGGGAATTTTATGTTTTTGTGAAAATAAAAGTTATTGTTTATTATAATTGGCCATTTTAACATAAGGGGTGCAAGCTAATAATTGTCAAAAATAGAGTACTCAGTTATATTAATATGGTGTAATAATATAGCATTGCAAAGTAATGTAACATAAAAGGAATAATAATTGAGAAATATAGATACTTGGATGCGTGACTGTTGAATCACATGGTATTATGGAAGG
>NW_017084625.1:0-305 GCF_001483705.2 Eufriesea mexicana
TCCAGAAATAGTGAACGCGGCGCGTTCGGACGTGTTAGGTTACGTTCGGTTATGTTAGGTTCGTGTGGGTTAGGTTAGGATACCTTTGACTTTTTTGCTATTTGTTGCTATTCCATTGCCCAGTGCGCTCTACTGTGCGCTATCATATTCTGCTTGCATCTGGAGAAGCCAGCAAGAGTGGTCGCGACACGATAGGTGTATGTGCTCTACGTTTGGCTTGGCTAGGTTTGGCATTGTTAGACTAGGATATCTTTGAATTTTGTGCTATACATTGCTATTTTGTGGCTTTCTGCGCTCTACTGTCC
>NW_017084626.1:0-305 GCF_001483705.2 Eufriesea mexicana
CTGATATTCCCTTATTTGCTTTGGGGGGCCAGAAGCTGTAGCTGCCGCACGTTGCTTTGAGATATGTTACGTTTGGTTTGGTCAGGTTCCCTTGTGTTGGGTAAGGGTACCTTTATCCTTTGCGCTATACGCTGCCATTTTCTGGCAGCAATAGTGGTTTCGGCACGTTGGGATGTTTTAGGTTACGTTTGATTACGTTACGTTTGGTCAGTTTGGGTTAGGAAATCTTTGAAGTTTGTGCTGTACAATGCTATCCGGTGGATTTCTGCGCTCTACGTTGCTCTACTATACACCGCTCGGCTCTC
>NW_017084627.1:0-305 GCF_001483705.2 Eufriesea mexicana
AGTAGATGGCTGTACTTGCCATCGGTTTGAAGGCGCTAGGCGACATATTCACCAAGCTATAATAGATTATAGATTTTGAATAGACCTATTCTCTGGCAAGTAGGTGGCTTTACTTGCCATTGGTTTGAAGGCGTTATGCCAACTAATCACCAAGCTAAGACAGCTTATAGGTTTTGGATAGACTTATTCTGTGGCAGGTAGATGGCGGGGACTTACAATTGGATTGAAGGCGTTAGACGATCTATTCACCAAGCTATAACAGGTTAAAGGTTTTGAATATACCTATTCCCTGGCGTCTAGGTTGG
>NW_017084628.1:0-305 GCF_001483705.2 Eufriesea mexicana
GCTATAATAGGTTATAGATTTTAAATAGACCTATTTTCTGGCAAGTATATGGCTGTACTTGCCTTTGGATTGAAGGCGTTTTGCGATCAATTCACCAAGCTATAACAGATAATAGATTTTGAATAGACCTATTGTCAGCCAAGTATATGGCTGTACTTGCCATTAGATTGAAGGCGTAAAGCGATCTATTCACCAAGCTATAAGAGGATATAGATTTTGAATAGACCTATTCTCTGGCAAGCGGATGGCTGTACATGCGATTGGTTTGAAGGCGTTAGGCGATCTATTCTCCATTCTATAACATG
>NW_017084629.1:0-305 GCF_001483705.2 Eufriesea mexicana
GCTACCCAAGCCTAACCCAAACTAACAAAACATATCCGAACATAGACTAACTGAACCCAACGTGCCGAGGCCACTATTACTGCCCACACAAGAGCCAAGCAGGGCATACTAGAGCACAGTAGAGCGCAGAAATTCACCGAATAGCAGTGCACAGCACAAAAGTTAAAGCTACCCCGATCAAACTTTGCCCAACCCGACATAACCGAATGTTACCTGACTGAACATAGCGAGCGGAGACCACATTTGCTGTTCCTCCCAGAGCCTAGCTGCAGATATTAGAGCGCCGTAGGGCGCAGAAATCCATC
>NW_017084630.1:0-305 GCF_001483705.2 Eufriesea mexicana
ATGAATATATTACACTGTATAAATAGTCTACTCACTCCACGATATTTTAATTATTTTACTTACCTTACTTACCTTACTTCCTTTACTTACCCTCATTCATCTTCGTTCTTCTTAATTTACATATTAATTGAACAGATACTGCCTACTCTTTATCTTCAAAGTTCAAACAGAACATTGAAAATTTACAAGAGCTGGCACATATCTTTAACTTTATTCGTAGCTCTTAGCTTGGTATCGTTTCTCAAAAATTACTTTTTGGGAAACGATACCAATTACCAGGTCTCACCACGAGGAGGTGGCTACGC
>NW_017084631.1:0-305 GCF_001483705.2 Eufriesea mexicana
GGTTGTTTGCATGGATGGGTGTATGAGTGGGTTGAGGTATGGTTGGACGGGTGTACGGATGTATGGATGTGTGGATGTATATACGCATGGATGTATGGATGTATGGATTTATATATGTATGTATGTATGGATGTATTGATGAATGATTGGATGGATGTGTGGATGGATGGATGTATGGATGTAAGTATGGATTTACGTATGGATGTATGTATGGTTGGATGGATGTATGGATGTACGGATGGATGGATGTATGGATGGATGGATGTATGGCAAGGAGGATGTATGGATGGATGTATGAATGGATG
>NW_017084632.1:0-305 GCF_001483705.2 Eufriesea mexicana
AACTTCACCAATCATAACAACGGAACGTAGCATAGCTCAACCAAACTTGACGAAAACAAAATTACTGTCCTCCGCAGAGCCAAGCTGAGCTTATTAGAGCATTGTAGGCAGCAGATGTCCTTCGCACTGTAGTCGGTAGCACAAAAGCCGAAGGTTCCCCTACATAACCAGACCAAACCTAACATAGCCAGTCGTAGCATATACTAAAAAAACGTGCCGCGGCCACAACACATGCACCCCCAGTGTAGCAGAACACAGTAGAAAACTGAAATCCTCCTAATAACAGTGTATAATCTGAAAGTCAA
>NW_017084633.1:0-305 GCF_001483705.2 Eufriesea mexicana
CAGGAATCAACCGAATATCAGCGCACACCACAAAAGGGAACGAGACCCTATCCCTAGCTATCCCTTCCTAATCTAACCAAACGTAATAAAACTCATCATATCGTGACAAGATTTCCGGCCACCTCAGAGCAAAGCAGCGAATATTAGATCACAGTAGAGGGCAGGAATCCACTGAATAGGCGTGTGTAGCACACTAGTCAAAGCGGTTCTAGCCTAATATAAACAAGCAGAACATAACCGTACGTAACGTAACCCAACCTATCGTGTGTAGACCATTACTTCTTAGCTCCCCAGAGCAAAGCAGA
>NW_017084634.1:0-305 GCF_001483705.2 Eufriesea mexicana
TGCTGTACAATGCTACTTGTTGGCTTTCTGCGCCCTACTTTCCTGTACTCTACTCTGCTCGAATCTAGGGAGGCCAGCATTGGTGTCCATGTCTCGTTAGGTTCCGTTAGGATACGTTTAATAATGTTACGATTGGTTACGTTAGGATAGGGCAGCTTTGACTATTGTATTATATTCTGCTATTCGGTGGATTTCTTCGCTCTACATGGCTCTGCAATAATCTGCTCACCTCTCGTGAGGCCAGCAATAGCACTCGTGACATGTAACGTTCGGTTACGTTACGTCCGCTTATGTTACGTTTGGTT
>NW_017084635.1:0-305 GCF_001483705.2 Eufriesea mexicana
ACTCTAATATGCTCTGCTTGGCTCTCAGGAGGCCAGCAATTGCGGTCTCGGTACGTTAGGTAGAGATAGGCTACGTTCGGCTAGGTTTAGGTAGTTTGGGGTAGGTTTGCATAGATTTGACTGTCGTGGTGTACACTGCTACTCGTTGGATACCTGCGCTCCACTCTGCTCCGGTATGTTCCGATTGGAACTAGGGAGGCCAGCGATTGTGTTCTCGGCACGTTAGGTTTAGTTATGCTTCGGTTGGCTGTGTTAAGTTTGGTTGGGTTTAGTGTGGATCGCTCCGTCTTTCGTGGGACGCTCCG
>NW_017084636.1:0-305 GCF_001483705.2 Eufriesea mexicana
TAACGTGACGCGGCCAGTATTGCTGTCCTCCACATAGCCAAGCAGAACATAATGGCGGAGAATTGTGCGCAGAAATCCACAGAATCATAGTGTATTGCAGAAAAGTCGAAGGAACCCTGACTTAACCAAAGCTAACTTAACCTGGACAGACGGTGCCTATCCCGAACCAACGTGACGAGACAACTATTACTGGCCTCCCTGGAGCCAAGCAGGACGTACTAGAGCACAGTAGGGCACCGATATCCACCGCATAGCAGTGTATACCATGAAAGACAAAGCTATGCAAACCAAACCCAGGCAAACAT
>NW_017084637.1:0-305 GCF_001483705.2 Eufriesea mexicana
TGTATGGAAGTGCATATGTATGAATATTTATATGGACGTATGTATGCATGTATGTATGAATGTGTATATTTATGTATGTATGGATGTATGTATGGATGTATGTCTGCATGAATAGGTGTGTTGATGGCTGGAGTAATAAATGGTGGGATGTATGGAAGTATGAATGTCCGGATGGATGGATGTATGGATGTATGGACATATGTATGGCTGTTTGCATGGATGTATGTATGGATGTATGTATTGATATATGGATGGAGGTATGAATGGATGTATGGATGTATGTATGGATGTGCGTATGGATGTAT
>NW_017084638.1:0-305 GCF_001483705.2 Eufriesea mexicana
ACATAGTTCTCTGATTCCTTCCTTTTGGGTAGATATCTAATGAAGAACTCAGGTGTATACTTCCATCCAAAACCTTTGCTCATGAATCCTCTGTTTATGACATAACCTAAAACAAATGATGGAAATATATTACATTTAGAATCCTACTTTCACATGTCCATCCTTCTGTCAGTTATTATGTATACCTATTTCTGCGTACATAAATATAATTGTCAAATCTCCTAATAAAGAATTAGCTACCGACAAAATATCGCATCTCAATCTCGGATGATCTCTCTCAGAACCAGAATGTCTTGTGAACAATT
>NW_017084639.1:0-305 GCF_001483705.2 Eufriesea mexicana
AAAAGTATCTTTCCTCCTTACCTATGCCAGGAAGATAGCTCACCACGGTATTAGATGACAATATCAATAAAATTGAATTTTCCAGCAATATTCTGTAGCATTGTAATGCCTATAGCAATCCAACAGTATATTTCCTCCATATTTATGCAAGAAAGATTGCTCACCACAATATAAGTCGAAAATGGGAATAAAATTGATCTTTCCAGCCAGACTCTATAGCATTGCGACGGCTATAGCACGCTAGTAGAATCTACCATCCTTACTTATGCAATAAAGTTAGCTCACCATGATATTAGTCGTAAATG
>NW_017084640.1:0-305 GCF_001483705.2 Eufriesea mexicana
CGTGCTTCTGCCTACAGTGCTTCACTAAATGCCCGAAACCTTGGCACTTACACCAGCGCCTGTCCGCGACGAAATCCCGGACTTTTCACGCATTCCATGGTATAAACTGTTTCCCGGATAGCATTTTACTTCGCACATTCGGGCTGACTTCCAGGACCCTGTTGGCCTCTTTGCCGTCCTTCCTATACACTGCCCTTCCATGGGTTTCTGCGCTGTACTGGGCTATAGATTGTTCTGCTTGACTCTGTGGAGGCTAGCGGTAGTGGTCTCGGCACGTAACGTTGTGTTATTCCACGTTTGCTTAG
>NW_017084642.1:0-305 GCF_001483705.2 Eufriesea mexicana
AATTCGGTGGGTTTCTGCTCTCTACTGTGCTCTGATGTGCTCTGCCTGGCTCTGGTGGGGCCCACAATGGCGGCCTCATCACGTTATGGAGAGCTATGCTGCGCTTGTTTGTGCTATGTTCGTGTATGTTAGGTTTGAATGGCTTTAACTTACGTCGTATACACTGCGGTTCGGTAGGTCTATGCGCTTTGCTGTCTTCTAGTATTCTCTGCTTGGCTCTGCGGCGGCCAGAAGCAGCGGCAGCGGCGCGTTATGTTGAGTTATGTTACCTTTGTTTATATTACGTTTGGTTAGGTTAGGATAGG
>NW_017084643.1:0-305 GCF_001483705.2 Eufriesea mexicana
TTAGTTATTCTACGTTCTGCTGGGTTATGTTGGGTCTGGTTTGATTAGGATATCTTGACTATTGTGCTATGCATTGCTACTTGGTGTCTTTCTGCGCTTTACTTGGCTCTACCATTCCCTGGTCGACGCATGGGGGGGGGGGGCGGCTTGTAATGATGGTCTCGGCACGTTAGTTTGTGTTAGGCTACGTATGATTTCATTAAGTCAGCTTGTGTTAGGTGTGGATTTGATTTGTCTTTCGCGGTGTACACTGTTATTCGGTCGATTTCTGCGCTCTACTATGTTCTACTATATCCTGCTTGGCC
>NW_017084644.1:0-305 GCF_001483705.2 Eufriesea mexicana
ATCCAATGAATTCCTGAGCGCTACTCTCCTCTAATATGCTCTGCCTGGCTCTACGAGGGCCATGATTGTGTGGTGGCGGCACGTTAGTATGAGCTTGGTTACGCATGGTGTTGTTACAATTGGTTATGTTAGTATAGGGTACCTTTGACTTCTGTGCTACATACTGCCCTTCGGTGGATTTCTCCGCTCTATTTTTCCCTAATATGGTCTGCTTTGCTATGGGCAGTCCAGAAATGGTGGTCGCGGCATGTAATGTTGAGTTAGGTTGCGTTCGGTTAGGTTAGGTTAGGACAAGTTTGGTTAGA
>NW_017084645.1:0-305 GCF_001483705.2 Eufriesea mexicana
TTATGGCTAGATACATTTGCAATTGGCATTACGTTACTTAGCACATCCGCCATGAGGTCACTGCAGCTGCCCACTGATGATTTAAATTCGATGGCAATTCTAGAATTACAAATGGCAGATACAATACCGCTCGAGGCTTCAGAAGATGATAACACAGTACATTGTACAGCCATCAGAACATTACTAAAGCCATGTGATTGATCTCTACACTGAAGACATGAATTCCACAGCAATCATAGAATAATCAATGTACAGGTCAGATATGGCTGGAGATGTTTACAATTGACAGTAGTACATCCACCGAC
>NW_017084646.1:0-305 GCF_001483705.2 Eufriesea mexicana
AGGTTTGGTTAGGTTTTGCCAGGATGGCTTTGACTTTTGTGCTATACACTGCTGTACGTTCGATACCTGTGCATTGCGTTGCTCTACAAGAATTTGCTTGCCTCTGAGGAGGCCATTACCAGAGGTCGTGGTACATCTGGTTGAGTCAGGTTACGTTTGGCTCGGTTAGGTTGGATTAAGTTTTGTTAGGATGGCTGTGACTTTCCTGCCGTACACTGCTATTCGTCGAATATCTACGCTCTATGTTGCTTTACTATACCCTGCTCGACTCTCGGGACGCCAGCAATAGTAGTCGCCGCAGGTTA
>NW_017084647.1:0-305 GCF_001483705.2 Eufriesea mexicana
AGACTTTTCGGACTTACACTTCGGCTCTATGGATTCCTGCAATCTACTATCCTCAAATATGTTATACTTGGCTCTTTAGAGGACACCAATCGTGGTCGCGCCACGTTTGACTGTGTTATGTTATGTTTGGCTACGTTACGTTTGGCTAGGTTTGAAGGTGATAGCTATCACTTTCGTTCTATATCCTTCTATACGGTGGAACTCAGTGCCCTACAGTGCTCTAGTATGTTCATCTTGGCACGGGAAATGTCAGAAACAGTGGTCTCGGCGCATTATGTTGCATTGGGTTACGTTCGGTCAGGCTT
>NW_017084648.1:0-305 GCF_001483705.2 Eufriesea mexicana
GCGTTAATTAATTCGATTACGACGAACACTCTCGTCCCCGAGCACGTTCCTCGAGTTCTGAATGTTGCTCCAAGCGGAAGAAGAACCGTAGAGACACGCGTTTAATTGACAAGCTACAGATTTTCGTTTAATAGTGTATAACCACCGTCGTCGCGCCAGTCTACCATTATGATTAGCCGCAATTATTCCGTCCATGCTATTCACTCGGCCACTTTAATGGTAAACCATCTAACAGTCATGGCAATCGAGTAAATTCACCGTGCCTTCCTCGCCGTTTACCATTTCCACGTCCTTAAACAAACTTG
>NW_017084649.1:0-305 GCF_001483705.2 Eufriesea mexicana
ATAAGGATGAAAGATTCTACTGGCCAGCTATAGCCATTGCAATGATATTGAATGTGCCTGGCACATTCAATTTTATTGACGTTTTCGACTAATATCGAGATGAGCTAACTTTCTTGCATGGATAAAGAGGAAAGATTCTGTTGGCGTGCTATAGCCATTTCAATACTATACAACCTGGCTGGAAAGTTCAATATTATTGACAGTTTCGACTATTATCGTGGTGTGCAATCTTTCTTGCCTATATAAGCAGGCTAGATTCTGCTGGCGTGCTGTAGACATTGCAATGCAGTAGAATCTTGCTGGTA
>NW_017084650.1:0-305 GCF_001483705.2 Eufriesea mexicana
TGGAAAATTTAATTTTATTGACATTTTTGACTAATATTGTGGTGAGCTAACTTTCTTGCATAATCAAGGAGGAAATATTATGTTGACAAGCTGTAACCATTGCAATGACATAGAATCTGGATGGAAAATTCAATTTTATTGACATTCTCGAATAATATTGTGATGCGCTACCTTTCTTGCATAAATAAGTAGGAAAGATACTTTTGGCCTGCTATAGCCATTGCAATGATAAAGAATCTGGTTGGAAAGTTCAATACCATTGACAGTTTCGACTATTATCGTGGTGAGCTATTCTTCTTTCCTAA
>NW_017084651.1:0-305 GCF_001483705.2 Eufriesea mexicana
CTATGGAATCCGCCTGGAAAATACAATTTTATCGACATTTTCGGCTAATTTCGTGGTGAGATGACTCTCTTGCATAAATAAGGAGGAAAGATGCTTTTGGCGTGCTATAGCCATTGCAGAGCTTTAGAATCCGGCGGGAAAATTCAATTTTACAGACATTTGAGACTAATATAGTGGTGAGCTAACTTTCTTTCATACGTGAGGAGGAAAGATTCTATTGTCGTGCTATAGCCATAGCAATGGTATAGAATCTGGCTGGAGAATTCAATTTTATTGACTTTTTCGACTAGTATCGCGGTGAGGTA
>NW_017084652.1:0-305 GCF_001483705.2 Eufriesea mexicana
TTTATGTTTGACTTTTGTGCTATACACTGCTGTGCGTTGGATATCTGCGCTCTACTGTGCTCTAGTATATTCTGCTTTACTCTGAACTGGTTAGCAGTATTGGTCCCGGCACATTAGGCTCAGTTATGCTACGTCTGCTCATGCTACGTTTGGTCAAGTTGGGATACGGTGGATTGCACTGTTGTGCCATACACAGCCATTCGGTGGTCTTTTGCTCTCTACTGTGCCCTAGTATGTCCTGATTGGCTCTGGGGTGGCCAGTATTGTTGTCCTCGGCACGTTAGGTTTAGTCAGGCTTCGGTTCG
>NW_017084653.1:0-305 GCF_001483705.2 Eufriesea mexicana
CTTGAGGTACAGGGAGTTTTTCCTCCTTCGGGGAAGCGCTTGTCTTTTGCGGGTACTTTGCACCTACCTATTCTTACCATGAGGGGTCATTTGACTCCTTATGAAATAAACGTTGATTTTTATAAAGAAATTTCTAATTTATTCAAGGAAATAAGTTACCATATAATTTCTCCTTTCTAATAAAGTAATCAAGCACATATTTTTATTTCTGTAAACAAAATAATCGGTTAAGTACATTTTTATACGTGTGATTAGTGTCTCCTTCTTGCATTTCCCACAGACAAATCTTTTACAAATTGCACAAT
>NW_017084654.1:0-305 GCF_001483705.2 Eufriesea mexicana
CGGGCTTAACCCAGGCTAACATAACCTGGCCAAACAGAACCTATTACAACATAACGGGCCGCGACCACAATTGTTGGTCTACGCAGAGTCGGGCAGATTATGGCAGAGCAATGTAGAGCGCAGAAGTCCACCGAATAGCCGTGTGTATCACAAAAGACGAGGATATCCAAATCTAACGTTGCACAACCTAACCCAACCGAACATAGCATAACTCAATATGACGTGCCGCGACCGCTATTGATGGCCTTCGTACAGCCAAGCGGAGCATATTAGAGCACATTAGGGCGCAGAAATCCACCGAATGG
>NW_017084655.1:0-305 GCF_001483705.2 Eufriesea mexicana
GAGATAATTTTGTTCAATAAATTAGGAGGAAATATTCTATTGGCATGCTGGAGCCATTGCAATGCTGTGAAATCTGACAGGAAAATTCAATTTTATTGACATTTTCAACTAATATAGTTGTGAGACAGTTTTCTTCAATAAATAGGGAGCAAAGATTTTATTGGAATGCTATAGCCACTGCAAAGCTGTAGAATCTGTCTGGAAAATACAATTTTATTGTCAATTTCGAGTGATAACGTGGTGAGCTAATTTGCTTTCATGAATAAGGGGGAAAGATTCTATTGGCATGCTGTAGCCACTGCAAT
>NW_017084656.1:0-305 GCF_001483705.2 Eufriesea mexicana
ATTATGATTTGCTGCTGTAAAACAATAAATGACTGTCGTATATATACGGCATCAGCCGCTGTGGTACACCAAGTGACTGCCGTATATATACGACACCCGTCGTGAAAGGGTTAAGGGTGAGGTTAGGGTAGGTTTTGAAGGTAAAATTCACGCAGGATTTGAATTTTGCGCCATTTGTGTGGCAAAGTATTGCCAATGAAAAAGAAAAAGTGTGACAGTTGACAGTTCAGTGTTATTAAAAATGAGACTTTACATGAAAGAACAATGCATCTTCATTGTTGAGTAATATTTTTAAAATAATGAAG
>NW_017084657.1:0-305 GCF_001483705.2 Eufriesea mexicana
TCCATCCAACCATAGATCCGTTCATCCATACATTCATATATCCATACATTCGTCCATCCGCACATCCATTCTTCCATACGTAAACCCATAGATACATTCATTCATCCATACATCCACCCATCCACACGTTCATCGATCCATACATCTATCCATCCATACATCAATCCACCAATCCATCCATCCATACATCCATCCATATACACATCCATCCATCCATCCACACACACACCCATACATCCATTAATCCATACATCCATGCATCTATACATCCATACATACATACATACGTACATCCGTCCATCCAT
>NW_017084658.1:0-305 GCF_001483705.2 Eufriesea mexicana
CCGTACGGTCAATTGTAAATATCTGTATCCATGACCGTACTATACGCTGTTTATTTCAGAGTTGCAGTTAAGCTTAAATTATATGTGGACAAATTATTCCAGCCACTTACGTACTTGCATGACGACGTTGCTCAGTATTGTTTCGACAACAGTTGCTGTCTCGAGCGATTATGTGTCAGAATTAGTCATTCCGCAGTCGCTACAGAATATAAATCATCATTGGACAGATCAATCCAGTGACTACAATGCTCCATTGGTAAACGTAAGGTCTACCGTACTGAGAATTGTTAATATCTCCAGCAGTA
>NW_017084659.1:0-305 GCF_001483705.2 Eufriesea mexicana
AAAGAATTTAACTCTAAATTGTTAGTTATCAATTTTTGCTTTACGGCGTCTATGATTTCGTAAGGGCGGCCATCACGACCTTCCGCGAAAATATTTAATACTCACCGAAACTAAAAGCAAAATGTGAACGAAAGTGATATGAGAAGATGCGCAAGGACATTGTCTTTCTAATGAGTGCATAAAGTTTCATAAATAAATTGCGTAGAGGATAGTAATTAATGAAAAACCGATGGCGTCTACGATAACAATTCAAACACTGCATAGAATAATAATTAATAATAAATTAATTAGGGACAAATTTATAT
>NW_017084660.1:0-305 GCF_001483705.2 Eufriesea mexicana
TGGATGTATGTATGGATGGATGTATGAGTGTATGAATGGATGGATGTATATATGTATGGATGTGTGCATGTATGGATGTATGAATGTCTGTATGTATGGACGTATGGACGTACGAATTTAAGGATGTGCGAGTGTATGGATGTATGTATGGATGGATGTATATATTGATGTATGTATGTATGTACGGATGGATGGATGGATTGGTAGGTGGATGTATGGATGGATAGATGTATGGACCGATTGACGTATGGATGGGTGGATGTATGGATGGATGAATGTTTCGAAGGGTGGACTTATGGATGGAT
>NW_017084661.1:0-305 GCF_001483705.2 Eufriesea mexicana
TAGGTCACCGTGTATATATAAGTTCTCCAAATTTTTCTGGTATATTCTACTCTATAATTTCTTAAAAAATTTAGCATACTTGTTGCAAACATATTTATTAATGGTACTTAATAATTAATTAATAATTAATAATTAGTAAGTTAATAATTATCAATAATTATTGAGTGACGATAATAATAATAACAATATGCCAGTGAATTTTTATCTGGAATACCTTTTTGTTAATTTATCAGAACCAGTTGAAGTATTATATTACCCTATTTATAGGTCACCGTGTATATATAAGTTCTCCAAATTTTTCTGGT
>NW_017084662.1:0-305 GCF_001483705.2 Eufriesea mexicana
GAACCTGCTTCAAATAGGAATCTATCTATTGGCGAGGGTGAGAACCAGGTCGCTACATACGTGTTATGTTTTTTGTTTTTAATTGACTTACACCAATTTCAATATATACGGTTAATATATTAACACGTTGAATGCCATGGAGGTCACCGGTGACCGGCGACGCGACCATTAGTAAAAACACATAATTAGAATAAATATCGATACTGATAAATTTTTAAACAGTACCATTGTTACTATAATACTTCGAAGAAATTAATGCCATACAGAACACGCAAAAATAATTTTATTTATACAAAGAAAAGGTG
>NW_017084663.1:0-305 GCF_001483705.2 Eufriesea mexicana
GATGTACACCTCTATTCGGTGGGTCTTGGGCTTGGCTGTGGTTAGGGCAGCAATAGATGTCCATGCACGTTTGGTTGATATGGGTTACGTTTGGTTATGTTCTGTTGATTTGTGTTAGGCTTGGGTAGCGTAGACTTTTCTGATATACACTGCAATTCTACGGATTCCTGCGCTCCACTCTACACTAATGTGTTCTGCTTGACTCTGTGGTGGCCGGCAATCGTGGTCGCGGCATGTTAGTGTGAGCTAGCTCACGTTAGGTTATGTTACGTTTGGCTTTGTTAGGAGAGGATAGCTTTGACTTC
>NW_017084664.1:0-305 GCF_001483705.2 Eufriesea mexicana
TTAGTATTTTTGTTCACTTCCTTTACAATTTTACGTTTTTCTCTAACAGATGACTTGGGACGATGACCACTTCGATTCGCACTGTCAAAATCTGATTGATTTATAAATCCTTTTACAATGCTCCTAATAGTAAAACCACTTTTGTTAACAATTTGCGATATTTTGTTATAAGATTTTCGCATTTTATATAAATTTAGTATTATTTTTCTCTCTTCACTTGTCGTTTCTTTCGCTGTTCTTGATATTATTACTTTTTCTTACTTTCCCTGTTGCTAAAGGACTGAAATTTAGGATGATTGTTGTTA
>NW_017084665.1:0-305 GCF_001483705.2 Eufriesea mexicana
CTACTCTGAATTGCCTTGGAGAGGTCAGAAATTGTGGCCGTGTCATGTTAGGCTGAGTTAAATTACGTTTTAATAACCTATGTCAACATGGGTACGGTTTCGATAGCTTTGACTTTTGCGGGACACACTGCTATTCGGTGGAGTTTTGCGCTCTCCTGCGCTCTAATATGCTCCGCTTGGCGCTCTGAAGGCAAGAAATAGTGCCCTAGGCGCGTCTTGTTGAGTTATGTTACGTTTGGTTTGGTTAGGATAGGATGACTTTGACTTATGGGCTATGCACTGCTATTCGGTGGACTTCTGCGCGC
>NW_017084666.1:0-305 GCF_001483705.2 Eufriesea mexicana
GTACATACGACGATCCATACCTCAATCCATCCATACATCCATCCATCCATCCTTCCACCCATCAATCCGTCCATACATACATACTTCCATCCATGCATACATCCATACCACCATACATACAACCACACATACACCCATACATACGTCTGTACATTAACCATACATCGATCCATCCATACATCCATCCACTCATACATCCAGCCATCCATACATCCATACATATATAGCTCCATACATCCATACATCCGTACACCCATACATTCGTACATTCACACATACATACATCCATACATCCATACATCCAC
>NW_017084667.1:0-305 GCF_001483705.2 Eufriesea mexicana
CCGAAAGCCATTGCTGGCCTCACGAGAGCTGAGCTGATTATAGCAGAGCTATGTAGGACGCTGTAATCGTCCGTATAGCAGTGTTTTGCAAAAAAGTAAGGGTTATCCTAACATAACCTTTCCTAACATGACCTAATCAAACGTGACCAATCCCAACCCAACGTACCTAGCCCACAATTGCCGGCCTCCCGTCAAGAAGCGCGGCATATTAGAGGAGAGTAGAGCGCAGAGGTTCATAGAGTGGCAGTGTATAGCACGAATGTCAAACATATCCGAACCAAACCCAAATAAACTTCTCGTAATCA
>NW_017084668.1:0-305 GCF_001483705.2 Eufriesea mexicana
CGTGCCACGACAACCACTGCCCGCCTCCCCATAGTCGTGCGGAGTAGAGTGGAGCAATGTAGGGCGCGGAGATGCACCGATTAGCAGTGTATAGCACAAAAGTCAAAGATATCCTAACCAAATCTCCCTAACCTAGCCCAGAGATGCGTAGCCTACCTCAAACTAACGAGCCGAGACCACTGTGACTGTCCACCACAGAGCAAAGCAGAGCTCATTGGCTAACAGTAAAGCGCAGAAATTCACGGATAGCAGAGTACAGCACAAATGTCTAAACCATCCTATCATAACCTCACCAAATGTGACAC
>NW_017084669.1:0-305 GCF_001483705.2 Eufriesea mexicana
TGGATGTTCACCAGTCGCTACCATCGGGAACACAATTCCCTGAAGTCACCTAACCGCCCCTTTCATACAAATACCTGCACTTCCTGACCTGCCCCTCAGGCTGCTGTGCTAAGACAGCCTTAGTGATGAGTCCACTAGCAGAATTCACACGAAATTCCATTCCTCTTCCTTCACTGACCTTATTTGCTACTGTTTTAACAATTCTGAGAACATATCAGTAGGTGTGTTCTCTTTGATCAGGATGACTACCCTAACTTCTCATCGCGCTTGTCAAGTATTAACCCTTTGCGATTTTTTCGTTACAG
>NW_017084670.1:0-305 GCF_001483705.2 Eufriesea mexicana
TTTAAGTTTAATAATTTTAATTTTAACAATTTCATATTAATATATAACTATTTATTAATATTAATTATAATTTTATTAATTTGTAGAATATTTCCCATTTTCATTTCTTATTTAGTAAAGTGATTATATATTAAAAATTTTATTTTAAATAAAATTTTGAATTTAGCTTATTTTATTTTGAGATTTATATTTTCATTTATTAGTCATTTATTTGTATATTATTATTTTCAATTTATTTTATGTTATGTTATAAGTTCAAAATTTATAATATGAAATTTATGTTGAAATTTAGTTATTACAGAATT
>NW_017084671.1:0-305 GCF_001483705.2 Eufriesea mexicana
TTTATTTTATTGTAAAATTATTAAGAGACTGAGGATTCATAAAATTTGTATAATAAAGTATGCTTTTTCTATTTATCTTACAGTCAGTTATTAACAAATATTTAATTATTAATTTGAAAACGACGAAAATAAAATACAGCATTTATTTGGGTAGAGAAATTTTCAAATAGCTGAACTAAGCTCTTTAATTATACTTTGAAGTATAATATCACTACCTAACCTAAAAACATATTATATAATATAAATACAATATTTTTTTAAATTATCTATAGATCTCATATATATCTTTTTATTTGCTTATTAAA
>NW_017084672.1:0-305 GCF_001483705.2 Eufriesea mexicana
CACACATCCATACATCCACACATCCATACATCTATAAATCCGTCAACCATGCAACCATCCATCGATACATACGACCATACGCACATCCACACATCCATACATACACCCATACACACATACATACATCCGTCCATACGTGAATACATATACCCATACACACACCCATCCATACAACCATAGATATACACATACATACATCCGTACATACATCCATACATCCATCCATACATGCATCCATACACACGGCCTTCCATACACGCATCCATACATCCATACACATCTCCGTTCATACATCCATCCATACA
>NW_017084673.1:0-305 GCF_001483705.2 Eufriesea mexicana
GGTCGTCACTGCTCAGGTTGCTAGCCCCTGCTCAACCGCTTTCAATGTGCAGTGACCCTCGGCCAAGGTATCCTTCGCTGGGCAGGTGCGCGGCTCCGCGGCAGACAATGGGCACCGTCCCTCGCCTACCTGCGCCGCAGCGGCGTGTACAACTTCGTTGATGCCAGGAAAAAAGAAAAAGAAGGCTTCCAAGCATATTCAATTTTTATCGGCACCTCGACACACTCCGCGACGCGAGTCCGCGGACACGTGCACCCACGCACCACACGCACAGTGTGCCACTAACACACGGGCCAGAGAATGCA
>NW_017084674.1:0-305 GCF_001483705.2 Eufriesea mexicana
ATGTTCCTTTTCGTGGATGTATGCTCTTGCGGAGAGATCCAGGTGTATATGTATAATATTTATGTATGAATGTGTTTTGAAAGAAATTGTTTGGTGTGTAAATGATCTTAAAATATATGTCAAGAAAGGAAAATGGAAAATAACTTATAGGAAAATTGCTTTTCTAAGCGAGGATAAGGTATTGACGAAATTCTGATTGAAATGTAATTGATTAGTATGAGAATTATAAAATATTTATGTTTTATATTCTATAAATACAAATAAATAAACAACAAATATATATATACGATTATGAATTTCTTTAT
>NW_017084675.1:0-305 GCF_001483705.2 Eufriesea mexicana
TCATCTCACTGACCTGACCTGACATGACCTGAGCTGACCTGACCTGACCTGACCTGACCAGACATGACCTGACCTGACCTGACCTGACCAGACCCGTCCTTGTCTGGGCTGACCGGATCTGTCTTGACCTGACTTGACATGATGTTATCTGAAGTGAACTGACCTGAACTGACCTGACCTGACCAGACATGATCTGTCCTGGCCTGATCTTACCGGACCTGACCTGACCTGACCTGACTTGGCATGACCTGACCTGAACTGACCTAACCATACCTGACCTGACCTGATCTGAACTGCCGTGACCT
>NW_017084676.1:0-305 GCF_001483705.2 Eufriesea mexicana
GTTCAGGTTTTAGTAAATGATACTAAATAATGTAGAATAAGTATATTTGTATTAATATCGCACGCGATAAGGTAAGTGCGAACTCTGCTTTATCGGCTAGCATTCGTTGAATTTACTCACTGGAACAATTTCAATAAACACAGAGGCCATAGATCGTACGAAGAAAGCAGTGTTTGTTTCAGTGTTATTCAATAATGCCGCAAATCCATAGAGGTAGTATATATAGACAAATTTTGTCATGCAAAGTAATTTTTATAGATGAAAATTGTCAGATAACACCATCCCGTAGGGAAATAAATAATGCT
>NW_017084677.1:0-305 GCF_001483705.2 Eufriesea mexicana
GGCCAGCAATGGCGGTCGCGGCACAATATGTCGTGTTAGGTTACGTTCGCTTAGATTAGCTTTCGTTGGGTTTGGTTAGGATGGCTTTGACTTTTGCGCTATAAACTTCAATTCGGAGGATTTCTGCGCTCGACTGTGCTCTAGCATGTTCTGCTTGTCCCTGGGGAGGGCGGCAATAGCGGCCTCGGCACATTATGTTGTGGTAGCCTAGGTTGGGTTATGCTACGTTTGGTTAGGTTAGGTTTGGGTTGATATGAGTTTCGCGGTATACACTGGTATTCGGTGGATTTGTACGTTCTGCTGTG
>NW_017084678.1:0-305 GCF_001483705.2 Eufriesea mexicana
CTAACTAGACCTAACCTAACCTCACCAAACATAGTGTAACCCAACATAACGTGACGACACCAAAGTTGTTGGCTATCCAGCGCCATGCATAGCATATAAGAGCACATTAGGACGCAGATGTCCACCGTACAACGGTGTATAGCACAGAAGACGATGTAGCCAATCCCAACCTGGCCAAACGTAACATAACCCAAGCTAACGTGCCGAGACTATAATTGCTGTCCTCCACAGACCCAACCAGCAAATATTAGAACTCAGTAGAGCACAGAAGTCCGTCAGAAGGCGTTTATAGCATGAAATTCTAA
>NW_017084679.1:0-305 GCF_001483705.2 Eufriesea mexicana
GTACAGGAGAAGGTGTAAAATATATGGAGAACCATTTAAAGTGAAATCACATTTCAAAATAAAACGAATTCCTTTTCTATTGAAAAATATAATAATTATTGGATATATGTGTTTTAGAAGGAATTTCATACAAGATTACGTTTTTGTCGACGAGATTTAATTGCTATTGTTAATGCTGGAAAAGATGACAATGATTCCCAATTCTTCTTTACTGTTAGTTCTACACCAGAATTGCAGAATGAACACACGATCTTTGGTAAAGTTACTAGAAAAACTATATATAACAGGCTTAAACTGGAAGAAGC
>NW_017084680.1:0-305 GCF_001483705.2 Eufriesea mexicana
CTAACCAAGCGCAACATTACACAACCAAACGTGCCGAGACAAGTGTTGCTGGAATTCCCAGGGCTGGGTATAATGGAGTAGAGCACAGAGCAGTGCATAGATACCCCGAATTGCGGTGAATAGCACGAAAGCCTAACTTAACCTGACCGAGTTTATCTTAACCTAATCCAACGAAACGTAGACAAACACAAACTAACTTGCCGGGACTACTATTACTGGCCGACACATAGCCAAGCAGAACATATTAGAGCACAGCAGAGCGCTGAAGCCCACCGACTAGCAGCGCATGGCACCAAAGTCTAAGC
>NW_017084681.1:0-305 GCF_001483705.2 Eufriesea mexicana
TTTGTATGGTTGTATTTATGGATGTATGTATGGATGTATGTAAGGATGTATGTATGGACGAATCTATGCGCGTATGTATGGGTCTGTGCGCTGATGTGTGTATGGATGCATGGATGGATGGATGGATTGGTGGATGGACGGATGGATGTATGGATGGATGGATGCATGGATGTATGTAGGGATGTATGTATGGATATATCTATGGATGTATGGATGGGTGTGTGTATGTGTGTATGTATGTGTGTACGTACGGATATATGTACGGATGTGTGTATGGGTGCATGTATGGATGTGTGGATGTACGT
>NW_017084682.1:0-305 GCF_001483705.2 Eufriesea mexicana
CGTCACCAACTGTCCAAGTAGAAACGTTATTGCGCCCCTTGTCATTTATCGTCATAATATAAATGAAGCGCTATCGCGCCGCTTGGGATGTCTAGACATAAAATAGAAGCGCTATCGCGCTGTTTGGGTCATCTCGTATCCACTTAGAGGCAGCGCGGTCGCGCTGCTTGGGATTACCGGACAGTGTTTCTTCAAAACCCTCTGGGACTCAAATGGTTAACCTATGCTTCACCTCCCCGTAGGGGAGCCATGCAACTTAATTTTGTTATATGGAATAACTTTTCAATTTGCTTCTAGAAGATATC
>NW_017084683.1:0-305 GCF_001483705.2 Eufriesea mexicana
AATAGCGTTGCAATGGTAATAGCACGCCAATAGAATCTTTCCTCCTTACTTATGCAAGAAAGTCTGCCCACAACGATATTAATCGAAAATGTCACTGAAATGGAATTTTCCAGGCATATTCCATAGCATTGCGCCAGCTGTAGCACGCCAATTGAGTCCTTCCTCCTTATTTATGCTAGAAAGTTAGCTCACCACAATATTAGTCGGAAATGTCAATAAAATTGAATGTTCTCGGAAGATTCTACAGCGTTGCAATGGTGATAGCAGGCCAATAGAATCTTTCCTCCTTATGTATGCAAGAAAGT
>NW_017084684.1:0-305 GCF_001483705.2 Eufriesea mexicana
GGGACGCCACGATTATTACAGGACGCCCCGGGGCCATGCAGAATACGCTGGAGCACAGTAGTGCGCACAACACCACAGAATAACATTGTATAACACGAAAGTCAGAGCTATCCTAACCTATCGCTAACAAGCGTAAACTAACAAACCGCAGCCTAACTCCTCCTAACATGAAGAGGCATCTAGTACAGCCCACTCCAGAGTCGTGCAGAGTATGGTAGAACAATGTAGAGTGTAGAAATCAACCGAAGAGCAGTGTGCAGAACAAAGGTGAAGAAAAACCTGACCAAACCAAACCTGACCTAAAC
>NW_017084685.1:0-305 GCF_001483705.2 Eufriesea mexicana
TTGGATAAGTTAGGAGAGGATATCTTTGACTTTTGAGCTATAAACTGCTTTTCGGTGAATTTCTGCATTTGCTGTGCCCTAATGTGTTCTTATTGTCCACGGGGATTCCAGAAACCGATGTCTCAAGTCGTTAGGTTTGTTTATCCTACGTTTCATTAGGTTAGGTTATGTCTGACTACCTCAGGATATCTTTGGCTTTTGTGCTCTACGCTGCGTATTCGCACGCTTTCAGGGTTTCACATTGCGCTGCTATACTCTGCTTATCTCTCGTGAGACCAGCAATAGCGGTCGTGGCACGATAGGCT
>NW_017084686.1:0-305 GCF_001483705.2 Eufriesea mexicana
TGTATGTATGGATGTATGGATGTATGTATGCAGGGATGTATGGATGTATGGATGTATGTTTGTATGGATGTATGGATGTGTGGATGCATGGATGTTTGGATGGATGTACGTATGGATGTAGGGATGTATGGTAGTATGGATGTATGAGTGTATGCACAGATGTATGTATGGATATGCGGATGTATGTATGTATGCCTGTAGGGATCGATGGATGTATGGATCGGTGGACGAATGGACGGATTGGTGAATGGAAGGGTGGAAGTACGGTTGGATGTATGTATGGATGGATGGCTGTATGGATGGGT
>NW_017084687.1:0-305 GCF_001483705.2 Eufriesea mexicana
TATATATTTTAACAAAAGTTAAGTTCAAGACAAGGTATGCAATAATTTTTGTCATCAAAAAGAAAAAAAAGATTACGTAAAATTAATTATTAATGAAAAATTATAAAAATTTAAAATCAAATAAAATTTTAAAATTAATTTTCAGATTTATTTATTCACCAACACCTATAAATATTAATTATTTTTGAAATTTTGGTTCTATTTTAGGATTATTTTTAATAATTCAAATTATTTCAGGATTCTTATTGTGAGTACAAACTTTTATTAAAAATGAAACATAATTTTAGACAAATTTTTACATTTAG
>NW_017084688.1:0-305 GCF_001483705.2 Eufriesea mexicana
TTAACCTAACCTAACATAACGTAACCCAGCCAATCCTAACCTATCGTAATCAAGCCTAACCTATACTCACCTCACCTAACCTAACCTATTGTAATCTAACCTAACCTAACCAAACATAACATAACATAACGTAACCTGACCTGACCTGGCCGGAACTGACATTTGCTGAACTGTCCTGACAAGACCTGACATGACCCAACTTGACCTGACATCACCTGACCCGACCTGGAATGGCCTGACCCGAAATGACGTGACCGGAACTGACCCGTCATGACCTGACCTGACATCACCTGACCCGACCTGGA
>NW_017084689.1:0-305 GCF_001483705.2 Eufriesea mexicana
AGTAGTAGCGAAGCGAATGGGTGGTGCGGTGTTACTTCTAAGGGAGTGCATGGAAACGTTTGGACGGCTTCTGGAAAAGCGAGGGATAGTATACGGCGACTCGGGCCTTCAGCGCAAAAGAACAAATGATAACCCCAAATCCTTTCTCGGGATGTCTGCAACTATGTCGAATGTTTGAGAAGGAAAGCAAGTCTATGAAAAGAAATAGATTTGGCTTGTAAAGTAAATAAAGTAAGAATATCTTAGTTAAATTATACCGGTTTTGTTACAGAAAGAGAGTTATACTGTTTGTTAGACGCGCAGAT
>NW_017084690.1:0-305 GCF_001483705.2 Eufriesea mexicana
ATTGGCTGTTCGGTACATGGTACATCCACCTGCAGAGCACTGCTGCCGTTGGATTAATCTGCTGACTGATGATGTATAATATATAGCAGTTCCAGAAATATCAACGGATAAGTTACATATCTGTAATGATAATGACAAATGGCAACACAGTACTGAGTTTATCCATCTGCACAATACTATAGACATTTAATTATTCTTTTCGCCGAACGCCTATCTTCATCGTCAATTTTAGAGTAACCAATGGAGGGAGCAACTTTCGCTGGAGAAATTGACATATGTTAATACAGAACTGATTACATCGGCCA
>NW_017084691.1:0-305 GCF_001483705.2 Eufriesea mexicana
AAAGATGCGTCCGCGAATTCCGTCTCCGCGAAAGGTACCGCGAAGGTCCCGCCGACCTGCGGAGCACCGGGCCCGCAGCCGGCCCAAAAGAATGGGGGCAAGGAGGAGGCCATGGACACGGCCTAACTTTCACGCCGCCCATGGTGCTGCAGGCCAACCTGAACCACCCGCGGGCGTCGCAGGGCCTGCTCCTGCAGACGCTCGTTGAGCTGGTTGTCGTACTGGCTGTTACCGCAGAGGCGTACCGTATCCACAATCATGTCGGCTGGTTCGGGGATCGGGTCGGCTCCGTGGCGATCATCGTC
>NW_017084692.1:0-305 GCF_001483705.2 Eufriesea mexicana
GTATGGCAAATTCAATTTTAATGACATTGTCGGCTAATATCATGGTGAGCCAACTTTATTGTGAAAATACGGAGGCAAGATTCAATTGGCGTGCTATAGCCGTCGTAGTGCTATAGAATCTGGCTCGAAAGTTCAACTTTGTTGACATTTTCGACTAATACCGTGGTGAGCAAACGTCCTTGCATAAGTAAGGAGGAATGATGCTTTTTGAGTGCCATAGCCATTGCAATGAAATAGAATGAGGCTGGAAAATTCAATTTTGTTGACATTTTCGACTTATATCGTGGTGAGCTTACTTCCTTGCT
>NW_017084693.1:0-305 GCF_001483705.2 Eufriesea mexicana
TTCTGCATGCAGAATCACCCCCTTCTTGGTTGTACTACCGTTGCTGGGACACCCTGTGTGTGACACATAAATATAAGTTTAATTTTCATCCGTAACATTACGTTATAAAATAAGCAATTTACAAATAATGTAATGTAAACAATGTAATAATGTAAAGTGTCAGAATTAAATAACTAAACCTGTATATACGGGAAAATATTTACATAAGAAAAGAAGTGCATACTTGAGATACTCGTATATACAAAAATGTGATAGATAAAAATAAAAAAAAAGAATGAAATTATAAATTTGAAATTATTCAAATT
>NW_017084694.1:0-305 GCF_001483705.2 Eufriesea mexicana
GAGCACAGCCGAGCGAAGAAACCCACCGAATGGCAGTGTATAACGCAAAAGTCAAAGCCATTCTATCCAAGCGTAACCTAACCTAACCCAGCTAAACGTAACCTAACACAACCTATCGTGCCACGACCGGTATAGCTGGTCTCCCCAGGGACCAGTAGGGCATATTAGAGCAACGTACTGTGCCGAAGCCCACCAAATAGCGGTGTACAGCGTAAAAGTCAAAGCTACCCTATCCTAATCAGGCCAAACGTAACATAACCAGACGCAACCTGACTTAATCTAACGAGCCGAGACAACTATTGCTG
>NW_017084695.1:0-305 GCF_001483705.2 Eufriesea mexicana
CAATACATTCATCCATCCATATATCCTGCCATCCACTCGTACATCCACCCACACATCCATCCAATCATACACCCATACATCCATAAATCCATACATCCATACATGTATACTACCATACATCCATACATCCGAACATCCATACATATATACATGCATACATCAATACATCCGTACATCCGTCAATCCGTACCTCAATCCATCCAGACATCCATCCATCCATACAACCATTAATCTATACATCTATCCATCCATTCATCCATCTTCCCATACAACCATCCATCCATACATCCACCCATCCATACATC
>NW_017084696.1:0-305 GCF_001483705.2 Eufriesea mexicana
ACGTTCACGTATCGACGACTTAATTTTGTACTAAGGCCAATTCCACATCGGTTTAACTGTAACGATCATCTAATTTGACTTACGAGAAACTTGGTGTTAATCTTAGATCTGTAGATACGCATGCGCAGATGCTAAAAAGAAAACCATTTTGTTTCCATTCTTGGTAACATCGAGCGTCCCGAGTCAATGGGCGCCTGGCTTATGTCTTTTCGACCAGCACACCGCATGACTCGCGGACTGTGGACCACGACGCGTGGGTTAGGACTGGAAAAAGTCAGTTCGTTGGCAACCAGAGGGCGTTATAG
>NW_017084697.1:0-305 GCF_001483705.2 Eufriesea mexicana
ATGATATATAATCTGGTTGGAAAATCCAACTTTATTAACATTTTCCTCTAGTATCGTGGTGAGAAAACTTTTTTGCATAAATAAGGAGAAAAGATTCAATGGGCGTGCTATAGCAGTTGCAGTGCCATAGTATCTGCCTGGAAAATATAATTATATTCACAGTTTCTACTAATATCGGCGCGAGCTAACTTTCTTGCATAAATATGGAGGAAAGATCCTATTGGCGTCCTATAGCCATTTCAATGATATATAATCTGGTTGGAAAATCCAACTTTATTAACATTTTCCTCTAGTATCGTGGTGAG
>NW_017084698.1:0-305 GCF_001483705.2 Eufriesea mexicana
ACAGTAAACTTTATTCGCCTATATTTCTGAAATTAGGCTTTTCGGTTAGATTTTTTCGGTATAACAGGGTAGAGTGAATTCTTCCTTAACAGGGTTGGATATTTTTTTTCAGTTTTAAGCGTGCGTTTTCGAACAATAGTACCGTAAGTGTCAGTGGCTGTCAGATCGTGCTGCGCAATTGACTTTCTTGCTTTCTATGTTCAAAATTAGGCTTTTGAATCCGGTTTTTTGCATTTACCAGGGTAGAGTGAATCCTTCCTTAACGGGATTGGATATTTTTTTCGCGTTTCGAGCGTGCGTTTTTC
>NW_017084699.1:0-306 GCF_001483705.2 Eufriesea mexicana
GACTCTCCAACGCCAAGCAGCACATACTAGTGGAGAGCGGAGCGCAGAAGTCAATAGAATGGCAGTGTATAGCAGAAAGGTCAAAGCTATCTATACCAAACCCATGCCAACGTATACTAACGAAACGTAACATAACCTGACCTGACGTGCCCCGGCTACAATTTCTGGCCTCCCGAGAGAAAAGCAGACCATATTAGAGCACATTAGTGCGCAGAATACCACCAAATAGGAATGTATAGAAAAAGTATAAGATAACCTAACCAAACCAGACACAACCTAACTTAACCAAACGTAAAATAATTAAAC
>NW_017084700.1:0-306 GCF_001483705.2 Eufriesea mexicana
ATATCCTAACCAAACGTAGCCCAGCTTAAGCTAACGTGCCGAGACAACTGTTACTGGCCTCCCACAAGGCGAGTAGATTATAGTAGAGCAATGAAGTGCGTAGAAATTCACGGAATAGCAGTTGATAGCACAAAAGAATCTTCTATCCTATAATAACACATCTAAACGTAATATAAACAAACGTAACCGAACCGAAACTAACGTACCGAGACCACTGTTGCTGGTCTCCCTAGATTCGAGCACAGTATAGCAGAGCAATGAACAGCGCAGAAATCCACCGAATTACACACGTCATCTCTATCCTGT
>NW_017084701.1:0-306 GCF_001483705.2 Eufriesea mexicana
GTCACTGATCACACAATTGTTACGGTAGTTTTAGGATAACCAATGTACACGTCGGTTATAACTGGAGATATTTATAATACCCAGTGCTGTAGTGGAGCAGCCACCAATTCAGCACTGTAGCCGTTGGACAAATTTGTTCACTGGTGGTGTAAATTCCAAAGGACGGCGAGGTTAATCAATATACAGGACGGTGGTGGCTAGAGCTAATTCCAATTGCGAGTACGCTTCTATTACATCCATCAGCACAGCACTGTAGACGTTGAATTTATCTGTTCAGTGATGATTTATATTCCACATATATTCTAC
>NW_017084702.1:0-305 GCF_001483705.2 Eufriesea mexicana
CAGAAAATAGTAGAGCACAGTAGGGAGTAGAAAACCACCGAAAAATAGCGTATAACGTGAACGACAGTGGTATCCTAACAAAAGATGTCCAAACTCGACCTGACCAAACGTATCCTTATACAATCTATCGTGACACGGCCACTATTGCTGGCCCTTGCGGAGCCAAGATGAGTATACTAGAGCAGGGCGGAGCGTAGGAGTCCTAAGCTTTGCAGTGCATAGAACAAACGTCAGAGATATCCTAACCTAACCTAACCTAACCTAACCTAAAGTAACCAAACATAACCTGACCTGACCAGATCTGA
>NW_017084703.1:0-306 GCF_001483705.2 Eufriesea mexicana
GTGCCGCGGCCAACATTGCTGACCTCCACATGGTCAAGCAGAATATAGTAGAGCAGAGTAGAGTGCAGAAATCTTCGGAATAGCAGTGTATAGCACGAAAGTCGGAGCTATCCTAACCAAAGTATACCCAGCAAAACCTAACAAAGCGTGACATAATTCAAACTATCGTGACGAGAAGACTAATGCCGTTCTTCGGAGGGCCAATTAGATTATGGGAGAGCACAGTAGAGCGCAGAAGGTCGGCGAATAACAGTGTATAGCAAGAAAGCCGAAGACATCCTTACCGAGATTAACCAGACGTAACCA
>NW_017084704.1:0-306 GCF_001483705.2 Eufriesea mexicana
GCCGCTTTCCGCGCGCAGCGTGGCCGCCCCCCAACCCGACCCGGTGGCCATCGCGAGCGTGTCCTCCACGTAATAAGTCAGGCTCAGGCCGCGGGGGATGGAAGTGCTCAACACATCACCGTACGCGAGGTCCCGCAGGATCGGCCCGAGTACCGACCCCTGTAAATAACCGCAGTTCGTCGCCCGCGCGACGGTCGTGAACCGTCCGGGATACTCGACCGAACGCGCAGCCTAGCAGTCGCCGATCACCGCCATCATGTGTCGGGTATCCCTGTCGTACAACAGAGCATACCGGATGGTGCGTTG
>NW_017084705.1:0-305 GCF_001483705.2 Eufriesea mexicana
TATAGCATTGCAATGGCTATAGCATGCCAATAGAATCTTTACACCTTACTTATGCAAGAAAGCCATCGCAACACGATATTGTTCGTAAATGTCAATAAAATTGAATTTTCCGGCCAGGCTCTATAATACTGCAATGGCTATAGCACGCCATGAGATTCTCACCTAATTACTTATGCAAGAAAGTTAGCTCACCACGATATTATCCGAAACGTCATTAAAATTGAATTTTCCAGACAGATTCATCAGCAGTGCTATGTCTATATGACGCCAATAGAATCTTTCCACCTCATTTATGCAGGAAAGTC
>NW_017084706.1:0-305 GCF_001483705.2 Eufriesea mexicana
TCGTGGTGAGCTACCTTTCTTGCCTAAATAAGCAGGGTAGATTCTATTGGCATGCTGTAGACAATGCAATGATATAGAGTGTGGCTGGAAAATACAATTTTATTGACATTTTCGACTAACATCGTGGTGAGATGAAATTCTCGCATATATAAGTAGCATAGTTTCTATTGGCGTGCTAAAGGCATTGCAATGCAATAGAATCTTCCTGGAAAATACTATTTTAGTGACATTTTCGCCTAATTTCGTGGTGATATAACTTCCTTGCATAAGTAAGGAGGAAAGATCCTTTTGGAGTGCTATTGAGA
>NW_017084707.1:0-306 GCF_001483705.2 Eufriesea mexicana
TAGTCCGTTATAGCTTGGAGAAGAGGTCGCCCAACGCCTTCAATACAATGGCAAGTACAGCCACTTTCTTGCCAGAGAATACGTGTATTCAAAATCTATAATCCGTTACACCTTGGTGAATAGTTTGCCAAACGCCTTCAGTCCAATGGCAAGTACAGCCATCTACTTGCAAGAGAATAGGGCTATTCAAGATCTACGATCTGTTATAGCTTGGAGAATACATCGCATAACGCCTTCAATCCTATGGCAAGTATCTCCACCTACATGCCAGAGAATAGGTCAATTCAAAATCTATAACCTTTTATT
>NW_017084708.1:0-306 GCF_001483705.2 Eufriesea mexicana
TGATAATAATAGTAATAATCATAATAATAATAACAATAATCGTAGTAACCGTATTGATAATAGGGAAGATGATAGTGATAACAACAATAATGATAACAATGGTGGTGATGATGATTAATAATATACTTCATGATACTTCATTACACAATACATAATGCTTTGAATATTAGCGTACAGTAAAAAGTGACATAAAAGTAATGTAATTAAATAACAAATCGTCATTACTTTACCTGGTTAATTACTAGGATACAGAGTATGAAATATGGCAATTACAGAATTCGTAATTATCCAGTTATCATCTAGTCG
>NW_017084709.1:0-306 GCF_001483705.2 Eufriesea mexicana
CACTGATACTCGGTGGATTCCTGCGCTCTACTGTGCTCTGCCATATTCTGCTTGGCTATGGGGAGGCCAGCAGTAGCGCTCTCGGCACGTTAGTCTGAGACAGGTTGCGTTCGGCTATGCTACGTATGGCTAGGTTAGGATAGGGTGGCTAAGACGTTTGTGCTGTACGCTGTTCTTCGGTTGATTTCTGCGCTCCTCCTTTATCTACTTTACTCTACTCGGCTCTGGGAAGGACAGCGATGGCGGTCGTGGCACGTTATGATGGGTTTGGTTGTGTTCGGTCACGTTACGTTTGGTTAGGTTAGG
>NW_017084710.1:0-306 GCF_001483705.2 Eufriesea mexicana
AAGGCCGTAGTTATCCTAGCTTAGCCTGACCTAACATAACCTAGCCAACTGCTGCATATCTGAACATAACGTGCCGCGGCCACAGCTGCTGGGATCCCCAGAGCCAAGCAGAGTATGGTAGACCACAGCAGATCACAGAAACCCTCCGCAAAAGAGTGTACACCACGAAAGTCACAGCTATCCTTATCAACCTTAGCCTAACCCTGCAAAACCAAACATAACCTAACCAAAATAACGTGCGACGGCTACTATTACTCTTCTTTCCAGAGTCGCGCATATTATAGTAGAGCAATGTGGGGCGCAGGA
>NW_017084711.1:0-306 GCF_001483705.2 Eufriesea mexicana
AAAAAATATCAGAATTTAAAATCCGTGGTTTATGGGATAAAGGTACACCCGGTGAACATCTCCAAATTTTGATCCAATCAGCCAGCTAAAACGCGAGATATCCTGTCAACTAGTTCGAAAAATATGGTTTCGAAAATAACGCGTTTGAAGATTTCGTTACCTGTTGTATAAGACCTATCTGTCGTACTTTAAACACCTATAATTTCGCTAATTTCACGAATTCGAGCAAATCCTTTTACAACAAAATTTTTGAAAGCATACATTTCGAGAAAATGCAAAAAAATCGATTTTTTAACCGGATTACAA
>NW_017084712.1:0-306 GCF_001483705.2 Eufriesea mexicana
GTGTATGGATGTATGTATGGACGAATGTATTTGTGCATGTATGGATATATGTGTTGATGTATGGATGCATGTATGGATGCGTGGATGGATGGATTGTTGTATGGATAAATGGATCGATGGATGTATGGATGGGTGGATGTATGTATGGATGTATGTATGGATGTACGTATGATTGGATGGATGGATGGATGGGTGGATTTATGGATGTGTGGATGTGTGTATGGATGTTCGGATGTATATATCTATGGATGTATGGATGGATGCATGTATGGATGTATATATGGATGGATGTATGGATGTGTGTAT
>NW_017084713.1:0-306 GCF_001483705.2 Eufriesea mexicana
TCTGTATCTCGGAGCTATTTCTGAATCTATTTACACACAATTCTAGGGATAATTAATCGGGATAATAGTGGTGAGATGGAGACGTAGGATTTTGAAAAAAATAGTATAAGCTATGTTCATTAACACTAGGTTTACATTTCACGTTAATACTGTCTGTCAATTTGATACATAAACGAAATCGTCATGGTTCTTCGAAAAAGCAATTTAAGAAGCAGCACAATTATACACAGCAATATAAGTCATTCGGTTCTTCATGGTTTTGATGTTCCCAATTGCCAATGAACATAAATTTCCAGAGGAAATAGA
>NW_017084714.1:0-306 GCF_001483705.2 Eufriesea mexicana
ATATGGATTTATGGTTGTAGGAATGGATGTATGTATGGATGGATGAGTGTATGGGTGGATGGAGTTAAGGATGTATGGGTGTGTGGATGTATGGATGTATGTATGCAGGGATGTGTGAATGTATGGATGTATTTGAGTTATGTATTTATGGATGTATGTACGTATAAATGTATGGATTTACGAATGTATGGAAGTACAGATGCATGGAAGTAAGTATGTGTGGGTGGATGAATGGATAGGTGCATGGACGGAAGGACGGATGTCTGTATGGATGTATGCATGGATGTATGTGTGGACGTGTGTATG
>NW_017084715.1:0-306 GCF_001483705.2 Eufriesea mexicana
TAACGTGCTGCGGCCACTATTGCTGGCCTCCCCCAGAGCCAAGCAGAACAAATTAGTGGAGAGTAGAACGCAGAAATCCATAGAATCGCAGTTTACATTAGAAAAGTCAAAACTACCCAAGCCTAACCCAAAAAAACAGAACATAGCCAAACATGGCCTGACTCTGCATAACGTGCAGAGACCGCGATTGCTGCCCTCCCCAGAGCCAAGCAGGTCACACTATAGCGCAGTAGAGCGCAGAAACCCAACGAAAAGCAGTGCGTAGCACAAGTGTTTAAGCAATCCTGACCAAACTCAGCCTAACCC
>NW_017084716.1:0-306 GCF_001483705.2 Eufriesea mexicana
TTCTATTGCATTGCAATGGCTATAGCATTCCAATAGGATCTTTCCTTCTTATTTATGCAACAAGATTAGCTCACCACGATATTAGTCGAAAACGTCATTAATATTGAATTTTCCAGTCAGATTCTATAACATTGCAATGGCTATAGCATGCCAATGGAATCTTTCGTCCTTATTTATGCAGCAAGATCAGCTCACCACGGTATTAGTGGAAAATGTCAATAAAATTGAATTCTCCAGTCAGAATCTATAGCATTACAGTGGCTATGGCATGCCAATAGAATCATTCCTCCTGATTTATGCAACAAA
>NW_017084717.1:0-305 GCF_001483705.2 Eufriesea mexicana
AAATTCAATTTTATTGACATTTTCGTCTAATATTGTGGTGACCTGCCTTTCTTGCACAAATAATTGGGAAAGACTCTACTGGTGTACTATAGCGATTGCACTGATATAGAATGTGCCTGGCAGATTCAATTCTATTGACTTTTTCGGCAAATATCGTGGTGAGCTAACTTTCTTGCATAAACAAGGAGGAAAGGTTATATTCGCAAGCTACAACCATTGCAATGCTATAGAATCTGGCCGGAAAATTCAATTTTATAGAAATTTTCGAATAATATTTTGGTGCGCTACCTTACTTCCATAAATAT
>NW_017084718.1:0-305 GCF_001483705.2 Eufriesea mexicana
TAATATCTTTGTGAGCTAACTTCCTTGCATAGGCAAGGAGGAAAGATCTTTTTCGCGTGCTATAGCCATAGCAATGCTATAGAATCTGGCTGGCAAATTCAATTTTATTGACATTTTAGACTAATATCGGTGTGAGCTAACTTTCTTGCATAAATAAGGAGGAAAGATTCTATTCTCGTACTATAGGCATCGCAAAGCGATAGAATCTGGCTGGAAAGGTCAATTTTATTGACATTTTCGAGTAATATCGTGGTGAGCTAACTTTCGTGCATAAACAAGGAGGAGAGATACTATTGGCGAGCTGT
>NW_017084719.1:0-306 GCF_001483705.2 Eufriesea mexicana
ACTAAAGTCAAAGTAATCCTCTCGTAGCCTGACCAATCCTAACATAACAAAACGTAAACTTGTGCAAACTAGCGAGCCGCGACCACTATTGCAGTCCACCCCAGAGCCAAGGAGAACACATTAGTGGAGGGTAGGACGCAGAAATCCACCGAATCGCAGCTTATATCGGAAAAGTCACAGTTACCCAAACCGAAACCGAACGAACAGAACATAGCGGACCGTTGCCTAACCCAAACTTTCGTCCCGAGACCGCTATTGCTGCACTCGCGAGAGCCAAGTAGGACATACTAGAGTCCAATGGAGCGC
>NW_017084720.1:0-306 GCF_001483705.2 Eufriesea mexicana
ATGAATGTAAGCGTGTAGGTATGGATCTGTGTATTGATGCGTGTTTGGATGCATGGATGGATGGATGGATTGGTGGGTGGATGTATGGATGGAAGGATGTATGGATCTATGTATGTATGGACGGGTGGATGCTTGGATGGATGGATGTACGGAAGTATGTGTGTATGTATGGAACTATGTAAGGTTGTATGTATGCATGTGTGTAAGGATGTATGTATGGGAGTATGTATCGATGTATGTATCGATGTATGTCGGATGTATGGATGGATGTATGAACGGACATATGTATGGATGTATGGTTGCGTG
>NW_017084721.1:0-306 GCF_001483705.2 Eufriesea mexicana
ACCTGATGTGCTTCGAACACTATTGCTGGCTTCCCCACAGACGAGCATAATATAATAGAGCACCGTAGAGCACAGGAGCCAATAGGATATCCGTTTTGACCACATATATCAAATTTATTCTGACCAAATCCAAACATACCTACAATAACCAAACGTAACCGATCACAATCTAAGGTGCCTCGACCAGTATTGCTGATGTCCACAGTGCCAAACAGAACATAACACAGGAGAGTAGAGCGCAGAAATCTATAGCACCGCTGTGTACAGTTGAAAAGTCGAACATATCCGAACCAAACCAGAGCTAAC
>NW_017084722.1:0-306 GCF_001483705.2 Eufriesea mexicana
GCACTAAAGTCGACAATATCCTAAACTAACCCGGCCTAACCTTGCATAAACAAACGTAGAATGCCTATACCTAACGTGCCGCAACCACTACTGCTGGCTTCCCCAGAGCCAAGCACAATATACTAGAGCACAGTAGAGCGCAGGAGTCCGCCGCAATGAAGTGTAAAGCAGAAAAGCGGAAGACACCCTAACATAAACTGTCCTAACCTAACCTAACCAAACGTAGCCAATCCCAACTTAACGCGCCTAGCCAAATATTGCTGGGCTCCCCATCGCCAAGCCGGAAATATTAGGGGAGAGTAGAGC
>NW_017084723.1:0-306 GCF_001483705.2 Eufriesea mexicana
TGGCGTGCTACAGCCATTGCATTGCTATAGAATCAGGCTGGAGCATTCAATTTTATTGACACTTTCGACTTATATGGTTGTGAGCTAACCTTCCTGCATAAATAAGGAGGAAATGTTGTATCGGCGTGCTATTGCCTTTGCAGTGCTATAGAATCCGCCTGGAAAATACAACTTAATATCGTTTTCTACTTATATCGTGGTGAGCTAACCTTCGTGCATATATAAAGAGGAAAGGTTCCATTAGCGTGCTATATCCATTGTATTGCTATAGGGTCTGGCCGGAAAATTCAATTTTATTGACATTTT
>NW_017084724.1:0-306 GCF_001483705.2 Eufriesea mexicana
TCTGCAGTTAATGTCTCGTGGGATAATGGATCTGCATTTTTCGTTCTAGAATTGCTGTGAGATATGCACCATCAGTGAACATATTAATCCCACGGCAGCAGTGATCTTTAGGAAGATGTACTGAACGGCGTACTGCCCATTGTAGATATCACTAGCGATAAACGCTCCAAACATAGGTAGTTCTAGAAGCACTGTCGAAATTACATCCGCCGCGGACAAAATAGCCCAACGGATACTATGTTGTGACGGTGGCTGTGATCTGTACGGTGTAGACAATTGTTAAAGCCTCGAGGGTCTGTGGATCTG
>NW_017084725.1:0-306 GCF_001483705.2 Eufriesea mexicana
GCTAGGCTAGGACATGGTAGCATAGACTTTAGACTACAGATGCTGGTAGGGCAATCCAGTGCAGTGATATCGACCCAATAGCAGTGTATAGCCCAGAGGCATAGCTATACCAGCCAAACCTATCCTAACGTATCCAATCCAAGCGTAACCTATCTATACCTAGCGTGCCGAGGTCAATATTAGTGGCCTCCCAAGAGCCAAGCAGAATGCACTAGAGCATGGCAGGGCGCAGGAATCCGCAGTATTGCAGTGAACAGCAGAGAAGCCGTAGATATCCTGACATAACCTGACCAAACCTAACATAAA
>NW_017084726.1:0-306 GCF_001483705.2 Eufriesea mexicana
TATCGAAGGGTGGACGTACGAATGGATGCATTTATGGAAGTATGGGTGTGGGGATATATGGATAAGTATATGCATGGATGGATGGGTGTATGGTTGGATGGATTTATGGATGGGTGGATGGGTGGATTTAAGTATGGATGAATGCATGGATGTATGTATGGTCGCATTTACGGATGTATCTATGGATGTATGTATGGATGAATGTATGGGTTTATGCATGGATGTTTGGATGTATGTATGGATGTATGTATGGATGTACGTATGGATGGAGGAATGGATTGGTGGATGGATGTACGGATGTATAGA
>NW_017084727.1:0-306 GCF_001483705.2 Eufriesea mexicana
TACTATTGGCGTGCTATTGCGATTGCAATGCTATAGAAACTGGCTGTAAAGTTCAATTTTATTTTCATTTTCGACTAATATGGTGGTGAGCTATCTTTGATGCATAAACATGGAGGAAAGATTCTGTTGTCATGCTATAGGCATTGCAATGATGTACAACCTTGCTGGAAAATTCAATTTTATTGTCATTTTCAACTAATAACGCGGTGAGCTAGTTTCCTTCCCTAAGTAAGGAGGAAAGAACCTTCTGGAGCGCTGTAGCCATTGCAATGCAGTGGAATCTGGCAGGAAAATTCAATTTTATTG
>NW_017084728.1:0-306 GCF_001483705.2 Eufriesea mexicana
CGGCTCCGTGGCGATCATCGCCTGGGAACTACTGCGGACACACGCACCAACGCTGCTTCACAGCGGTGAGGGATTGGTGGCGGTCTCCTGGATCGACGTAGTCATGGTGGGGTGCTACGTCTCCACCAAGCGCGGCCTCTCGTCGCGCGAGAGGTACCTGGATGAGCTCGGATGTTTCCTAAGTGGACACATGTCTCGTCCGGTACTGGTCCGGGTGGACTTAAACGCCCACTCCGTGGCGTAGGGTTCCCCGCGAACAGACGCTCGGGGAGAGGCCCTGCAAGATTGGGTCGCGGGGTTGGATCT
>NW_017084729.1:0-306 GCF_001483705.2 Eufriesea mexicana
AACAGAGACAAGCAGAATGTACAAGAGCACAGTAGCGCGCAGAAATAAGCCGCATTGCAGTGATTAGCACGAACGCAGAAGATATCCTATCCAAACGTAGCCTAACCTAACCTAACCAATCGTCACATAACTAAACCTAAAGTGCCGCGAACACGATTGCTTGCCTCCCCATATTCGAGCAGAGTATAGTAGAGCAATGTAGAAGGGAGAAATCCACCGAATGGCAGTGTATAGCAAAGAAAGCGAGGATATCTTAAACTAAACTAACCTAACCAAACCCAAAAGAACGTAGCACAGCTCAAGTAA
>NW_017084730.1:0-306 GCF_001483705.2 Eufriesea mexicana
GTTCAGGACATCTATGACTTGTGTGCTATTCACTGCATTGCGGTCCATTTCTACGCTCTACCGTGCTAGAGCATATGCTGCTTATCTGTGCGGAGACCAGCAATTGTGGTCGCTGCACGTTATGGTGAAATAGATTGCGTTCGGTTATATTACGTTCGGACAGGTTAGGATAGTGTAGCTGTGACTATTGCGCTGTACACTGATTTTCGTCGTACTGCTGCGATCCACAGTGCTCTACCATATTTTGCTTGTCTCTAGAGACGCCAGCAATAGTGGTCTAGGCACGTTAGGTTGCGTTGGGTTACG
>NW_017084731.1:0-306 GCF_001483705.2 Eufriesea mexicana
GATACATTAACAATTGACCGCCCAGTACGGAGTACAGCCGTAGTCACTGTACGGCAGCCGTTGTATTACTTTGTACACTGATAACTTAAATTCTATAGCAATTTTGGAATGACAATGGTCGGATCCGTTAACCCTCGATACTCTAGCAGTTGACAACGCAGTACTACGTACAGCCATCATCTCTGTACTGCAGCCGTTGGATTACTTTGCCCACTGATGGCTTAAACTCTATTGCAAACCGTCGATTTCAAAGTACCGATCCCTTATCCCTCGATACATTGACTATTGGCAACACAGTACAGATAC
>NW_017084732.1:0-306 GCF_001483705.2 Eufriesea mexicana
TTCAATTTTACTTGCATTTTCGACAAATATCGATGTCAGCTACCTTTATTGCATAAATGGGGAAGAAAGATATTTTTGGCGTGATTTAGCATTTGCAATGCTATAGAATACTCTTTGAAAATTCAATTTCATTGACATTATCGATTCGTATCGTGGTGTGCTATCTTCCTTGCATAAGTAAGAAGGAATGATCCTTTTTGAGTGGTATTGAAATTGCATTAATGTAGAATGATGCTGAAAAAAACAATTTTGTTGACATTTTCGACTACTATACTGGTGAGCTAGCTTTCTGGCATAAATAAGGAA
>NW_017084733.1:0-306 GCF_001483705.2 Eufriesea mexicana
AGGATGTATGGATGGATGTATGTATGGATGAATGGTTGTGTGGATGGATGGATGTATGGATGGCTTGAGGTGTGGATGGACGGATGTACGTATGTATGGATGTATGGATGTTTGTATGTACGGATGTACGGAAGTATGGATTTATGGATATGTGGATGTATGAATGTATGGTTGGATGGGTTCATGGGTGGATATATGTATGGATGGATGGATGGATGGATGGGTGGTTGTATGACTGGATGTATGTATGGAAGGATGGGTGTATGGATGGATGAATGTATGGTTTGATGGCCGTATGCATGGATG
>NW_017084734.1:0-306 GCF_001483705.2 Eufriesea mexicana
ATGGATGGATGCATGCATGGATGTGTGTATGGATGTATTTACGGATGTGTCTATGGATGTATGAATGGATGAGTGTATGGGGGTATGAATGGATGTATGGATGTACGTATTAATGGATGAGTGCATGGATGAGTTTACTTATGGATGTATGGATGTGTGGATGTATGGATGTATGGATGGATGAATGTGTTGGTGTATGTATGTATGAATGTATGGATGTAAGAATGAATGGATGTATGCATATATGGATGAATGGATTTATGAGTGTATGGACGTATGGGTGTACGAATTTATGGATGTACGGGT
>NW_017084735.1:0-306 GCF_001483705.2 Eufriesea mexicana
CCTTATTTATGCAAGTGGGCTAGCTCACCACGATATTAGTCCAAAATGCCAATAAAATTCAATATTCCAGACACATTCTATAGCATTACAATGGATATAGCACGCCAGGAGAGTCTTTCCCGCTTATGTATGCAAGAAAGATATGTCGCCACGATATTATTCGAAAAGGTCAATAAAATTGAATTCTCCAGCCAGACTCTATAGCATTGCTATGACTATAGTCCGCCAATAGAGTCTTTCCTTCGTATTTATGTACGAAAGTTAGCTCACCACGATATTAGTCGAAAATCTCAATAAAATTGTATT
>NW_017084736.1:0-306 GCF_001483705.2 Eufriesea mexicana
GCTAATATCGTAGTGAGCTATCTTTTTTGCATAACTAAGGATGGTAGATTCTACTAGCGTGCTGTAGCCAGTGCATTGCTATAGTGTCTGGCTCGAAAATTCATTTTTATTGACATTTACGACTAATACCGTGGTGAGCTATCTCCCTTGCGTAAGTAAGGGGGAAGGATTCTAATGGCGTGCTATTGCCTTTGCAATGCTATGGACTCTGGCAGGAAAATTCAGTTTTACTGACATATGCGTCTAATATCGTGGTGAGCCACCTATCTTGCCTAAATAAGGAGGAAGAATTCTATTGGCGTGCTA
>NW_017084737.1:0-306 GCF_001483705.2 Eufriesea mexicana
TCTTTAGCCAATTTTGATTATCTAGCAACCTCTGAATCGGCGTTATTATCAGTGATGGACGTATTTAACTAGGGATGAATTAAGTCGTCACTGGAATGCGCTTCTTCGGCCAAATTTGACTGTGCAGAGGTTTTAAAATTGGTGTTGTTTCTGGTGTCTAACGTAGTATTTGAGAATAGGTTCAGTCGTCATTGAGATGCACTTCTTTAGCCAAGTTTGACTATTTAACATCCTTTGAATCGGTGTTATTCCAAGTGGTTGACGTATTTAATTAGGGATGAATTAAGTCGTCACTGAAATACGCTT
>NW_017084738.1:0-306 GCF_001483705.2 Eufriesea mexicana
ATATTTTGCCATGCAATTGTGATAAATTAATCACAAAGTTTGCGTAATTTGTTAATTTTTCTCGTAGTGAACAGCAGAGTGCATGGGAAATGAGAAAAGTCTTCAAAAAAGGCATTATGCAAAGAATGTCAGTTTTTGTATTATGTTAAGGTTAAGTTTTAAATAAACAGAATATGATATAATCCATTGTTTTTACAGCTAGGAGAACCTGGATGTAAGAAGATAATATTCTATTGAAATGAGCATGCACATTGAACAGGTGGAATGTGTTGGACTCGTGGAATATCACTAACATAGGACCATTAG
>NW_017084739.1:0-306 GCF_001483705.2 Eufriesea mexicana
TTGCCATACTAGAATTGCCATAGAATCTTTATCATGATTGTGCTCTGTTGGTGGATGTACCAGCTACCGTGCTCTGAACTGTTAAAATCTCCAGCCATATCTGATGTATACAATGATTAATTCAGGACTAGCGTGGAATTTAAGTCATCACTGTACTGATTCATACAACGGCTACGGCGCTGTATTGGTGAATAGCCAAGCATCGTGCTGGGAGTTGTAAGTATATTCCTCTATAACTGACATATAAATAGATTATACTCGAAATACTGTGGAATTTAAAACATCAGTGAGCAAATTAATCGAACG
>NW_017084740.1:0-306 GCF_001483705.2 Eufriesea mexicana
CCTAACCTAACCAGGCTTTACGGAACCTGACCAAGCGTGCCGTAACTCAACACAGCGTGCCGCTACCGTTGCTCCTGGCCACCCCAGAGCCAAGCAGAATGCAGTTGAGCGAAGAGGATCACAGAAACTGTAGTAATAGCAGTGTAAAGCACAAAAGTCTATGTAGCCTATCCAAACCGAGCAAAGCGTAGCATATCCAAACGTAGCGTATCTCAACCGGACATGACGAAACAATGATTCCTTACCTCCGCAGAGACAAGTAGAGTATACCAGAGCACAGCATTTCGCAGGAATTTTCCGCACTGC
>NW_017084741.1:0-306 GCF_001483705.2 Eufriesea mexicana
ATAATATTCTTATTATTTTGTAATAAATATATACTAGCATAAGAAAGCGTGAAAAGTAAATTATTTTATTAAAAAATTTTATTTAGAATTTTTTTATAGACGAAAAATGAACACAAAATTAAAAATAGATTAAAAAGTTACCAACTATGGAACGAAAATCGAACCACGGTCCATTACCACAAAAATTTTCATCTATCGCTGTTAGGCCACGAATGCACTTGTAAAATGATGGAAATTAGTCTGTAATTAAGAAAGTGATGAAACTTTAATCGTAAATATCTAAAAAACTATTGAGTAGTTGCCGCT
>NW_017084742.1:0-306 GCF_001483705.2 Eufriesea mexicana
CCAGATGTCATCACGTAACAGTTTTACTTTCGATTATTGGGACTAATGTGCTAACTAAGGGACCTCCGAGATTGGCCACGGCCGACCCAATCGAAAGCAAGGGAATAAAGCGAATAATACCGTTGTCGGTGAATGATTGGAAACTCTATGATAACACTAGTCCCGATGACATCACGTAACAGTTTTAACCCCTTAGGCACGATGCGCTACTATAGTGGCTCACTCTAATGGCTCAGTCGCTCACCGTTTGAATTAAATGTCCGTTTTCATATGTTTTGTTTCACACCATTTTTGCCTTCACGAAAT
>NW_017084743.1:0-306 GCF_001483705.2 Eufriesea mexicana
GGTTACGTTTGGTCATATTACGATTGGTTAGGTTAGGATGTGTAGCTTTGACCTTAGTGGTAGCATCTTCTATTAGGTGGGTTTCAGCGACCAACAGTGCCCTAATGCTTTCAGCTTGGATATGGGATGGCCAGCAGTGTTCTCGGCACGTCATTTTTAGTCAGGTTACGTTCGGTTAGGTTGGTTTCTGATAAGTTTGGTTGGGAAAGCTTTGACTTTCGTTCTGTACACTGATATGTGGTTGATTTCTGCGCTCTAGTATGTCCTGCTTGGATCAAGGGAGGATAGCAACAACCGCCTCGGCAC
>NW_017084744.1:0-306 GCF_001483705.2 Eufriesea mexicana
TTCGGCGAATTTCTGCGCACTAGTGTTCTCTGGTATATTCTAATGTGCTCCGGGGGGTAAGCGGAAGAGGTCTAGGCACGTTAGGCTTAGTTAGGATACGTTTGGATTTGCTACACTTTGTTAGGCTTGGTCAGTATAGCTATGACTTTTGCGGTATACACTGCTATTAGTGGATTCCTGGGCTGTACATTGCTACACTATACTCTGCTCGCGAATGCTGAGGCCAGTAGTAGTGATCGTGTCACGATAGGTTGAGTTTGGCTACGTTTGGTTAGGTAACTTTAGCTTGGGTTAGGCTTGGATAGG
>NW_017084745.1:0-306 GCF_001483705.2 Eufriesea mexicana
CTTTGCTTGCCTCTGTGGAGGCCAGCAATAAGGGTCTCGCCATATTAGGTTGAGTCAGGTTACGTTTGGGTAAGCTAAGTTTGGCTAGGTTAGGACAGGCTACCTTGACTTCCGTGCTTTACACCGCTATTGGGTGGACTTCAGCGCTCTAATGTGCTCTATAATATTTTGCTTCCCTCTTGGGAGGCCAGGAACGGTGGTCGCGGCACGCTATGTTGAGCTGTTGTAAGTTGGGGAAGGTTAGGCTGTGTCGGGTTATGTCACGATATCGTCGGCTTTTGTGCGACACACTGCTTTTCGGTGTTT
>NW_017084746.1:0-306 GCF_001483705.2 Eufriesea mexicana
TTTGCTGTGCTAGGTATTAGTTGAAAATGTCAACGAAATTGGACTTTTCGGTCAGATTAAATTGCAATGCTTTGGCTATAGCACATCAATCGTATCCTTCCTCCTTATTTATGCCGTGAAGTTTGCGCACCACCTTATTAGTCGATAATGAGCTTTCCGGTCAGATACTACAGCAATGCAAGGGCTACAGCAAACCAATGCAATCTTTCGTTCGTATTTATTCAGATTCGTTTGCTCACCGTCATATTAATCGAGAATATCTATAGAATTGAGCTTTTCAGTCGGATTCTACTGTAATGCAATGGC
>NW_017084747.1:0-305 GCF_001483705.2 Eufriesea mexicana
CGTTGCAATGCTGCAGAATCGAGCTGGAGAGATCAATTATATTGACTTTTTCGACAAATATCGGGGTGAGCTAGCTTCCTTGCATAAGTATGTAGGAAATATCCTGTTGGCGTACTATAGCCGTTGCAATGCTGTAGAATCTGGCAGGAAAATTCAATTTCATTGACATTTTCGACTAATATCGTTGTGAGTTAACTTTCTTGCATAAATGAGGAGGAAATATCCTATTGGCGAGCAATTGTCATTGCAATGCTGCAGAATCTGGCTGGAAAGTTCAATTTTATTGACATTTTCGACTAATACCG
>NW_017084748.1:0-306 GCF_001483705.2 Eufriesea mexicana
TGGCGTGATATCGCCATTGCATTGCTAAAGTATCTGGCGGGAAAATTCAATATTATAGACATTATCGACAAATATCTTGGTGAGCAATCTTTCTTGCATAAGTAAGGCGGAATAATTCTATTGGCGAGCTATAGCCATTGCAGTCCTGTAGAATCGGCCTGGAAAATTCAATTTTATTGACTTGTTTGACTAATATCGGTGTGAGCTAACTTTATTGTGTAAATAAGGAGGGTAGATTCTACGGGCGCGCTATAGTCATTGCATTGCTATATCATCCACCTGGAAAATTCAATTTTGTTGACATTT
>NW_017084749.1:0-306 GCF_001483705.2 Eufriesea mexicana
CAATCAAATTTTAGAAATAATTATTGTTTCCAATGTTTGCTTTTTCCTCATTTTTTAATATTGTGTTTAATGCAATTTATTTGAAAATATTTCACATACTCAATATATTTAATTATTGTGTAATGGACTTGCATTGAAGTACGAATTAATTTTCGTCTACTGTTACCTTCCAATCTCATTTTAGAAATAATTATTGTTTCCAATGTCTGCTTTTTCCTAATTTTTTAATATTGTTTTTAATGCAATTTATTTGAAAATATTTAACATACGCAATATATTTAATTATTGCGTAATTGATTTGCATTG
>NW_017084750.1:0-306 GCF_001483705.2 Eufriesea mexicana
CTGCAGTACGTGTATTCCTGCGCCCTACAGGGTTCTAATATTTTCTGCTTCGATCTGGGTAGGCCAGCAGTAGCTGTCCCGGCAGGTTAGATTGTGTTATGTTACGTTTGTTTGGCTTAGGTTAGGTCAGGTTAGGTTGGGATATCTTCGACTTTTGCGCTGTTCACGTCATTTCGGTGGATTTCTGGACCATACTGCGCTCTAGTGCATTCTGCGTCTCTCTGTGGCGGCCGGCAATAGTTGTCTAGTCATGATAGGTTGTGTTAGGCTGCGTTTGGGTATGATAGGTTTGGCTAGGTTAGGGTA
>NW_017084751.1:0-306 GCF_001483705.2 Eufriesea mexicana
GCGATCTCCATACGATGAGAGACCGTTGCGTCTAAAAATCGCGGACACTGATACACCGCGTGCGGTCCGTCGCAACCCAGGCATCTCCTTGTCCTTGTTCCATATAGCGGCGTTGATCGGCGTTGAGCAGGCGGTGACGATGGCGGCATTGGTCGCCGCTGAGTACGCGGAGATGATGGCAGCGTCGATCGTCTCTGTGAACTCGGAGATGGTGGTGGTACCGCGATATCTTGTCTCGAGTTTGTCACGTAAACTTGTCGTTTAGATGTCGGGACTTGCGGACGTGAATAGCCGTGATTATTGCGC
>NW_017084752.1:0-306 GCF_001483705.2 Eufriesea mexicana
AACAAGCATAGGATGTAGATTTGACAGCTTGGGTTAAATTTGGGCTGAGTAACAAAAAAAATGCTTTTGACAAAAATTATGCGTTTTCACATTATTTAATAATATAATCGGTTTTATTATTTGTTGCCCTTCTTATCGAGGCAATCATCGTGTAAGCTTTTTGTTTCTGGTTTTTGATAAAGCATCAAATTTTTGAATAAAACAGTACTATAATAAGTAGGTTCTTAAACGAATAATTATAACAATTATTGGTATTTTCAAATGAATTATCGCGCATTATAAAACATACTAATTCAATTAGACGAA
>NW_017084753.1:0-306 GCF_001483705.2 Eufriesea mexicana
ATTATTCTAAATGTTCATGTTGATAAGTTGAAGCTGATTTAATTATATATTTTTTCCTACTTTTCTATTTTTATTTTATTAATGTTCAATTCCTCGCATATCCAGAATTTATTTGTCTTATTATTTATTGAAAGTGTTATGTTAATTGTTTATCAATATTACGAGTAAATGAATCCTAAATTAAACTAATTCTACAATTTCCATATTTAAAACTCGGTACTTGACATCCACATTAATATATCAAAGTTAAATTATTTATTTCCCAATTTTGATTTCTTTTTTTAATTTAAATCTATTCTAATTTCC
>NW_017084754.1:0-306 GCF_001483705.2 Eufriesea mexicana
GTAACGTGACCTCACCTAACCTAAGCTAACCTAACCTAACCCGACCTAACCTAACCCACCCTAGCCTAACCCGACATAACCAAACCTAACCTAACCTAACCTAACCCAACATTACCTAACGTAACCTGCACTAACCTCACAAAACCTAACGTAACCTACCTAACCAAACTTTACTAATGCGAACCTATCCTAACTTAACCTAACCATACAACACCTTATCTATCCTAACCTAACCTTACCCATACCAACTCAACCCAAACCAACCAACCCCAACGTAACATAACCTAACCTAACCTCACAAAACGT
>NW_017084755.1:0-306 GCF_001483705.2 Eufriesea mexicana
CTGTACTCTACTTGATTACAATGCCCTCGGAGGTCACCGGTGACCCCCATCACGAAAAATGCATTAAAAAGGATTATATTACTGACCCAATCTGCTGTATAGCATATTTCAACATAATATATTAGGGTCTCCCATACGTTTTTTCCGCGCCACGCTATGTACGTCCTCGAGACAGCTATGTTTGTTTATGGCATCGATTTCAGTCGTCTCACAGCTCTTTCGAAGTACATTTCGTTGCTGACAAAGTCTCTTTTAAAATCGGTTTCTACGCCGATCAATATGAGTAGACAAAAGACAACGCAAGAC
>NW_017084756.1:0-306 GCF_001483705.2 Eufriesea mexicana
CACGATATTAGTCGAAACTGTCAATAATATTGAACTTTCCAGCCAGATTCTATAGCATTGCAAGGCCTATAACACGACAATGGAATCTCTCCGCCTTATTTAAGCAAAAAAGTTAGCTCACCACGATATTAGTCGAAACTTTCAATAGAATTGAACTTTCCACCCAGATTCTATAGCATTGCAAAGACAATAGCACGCCAATAGTATCTTTCCTACTTATTTACGCATGGAAGATAACTCACTACGATATTAGTCGAAAATGGCAATAAAATTGAATCTGCCAGGCACATTCTATATCATTGCGAT
>NW_017084757.1:0-306 GCF_001483705.2 Eufriesea mexicana
GGGTGGTGAATCGTCGATGTTTATTTAACACTTTCACTGTCATGTTGATCATATATGACCGGCCACGGTTTCTCCTGTGACGCCACGGTGGTCATTGGTGACCAGAACTACTTGCAATTGTAAAAATGTAATGAAAATTGACAGTTAGTTGATTGTCAACCGTTATCAAAGCGTCACAGTGGTCATCCGTGACCTCCAATAAGATAAACGCTCCATTGGGTAAGAATGCCGCCTTGTATCACTAATTTATTATTATTTTACCATTGTATTCCTTTCCGACAAGGGAAATTTTGCAAAACTTTGGAA
>NW_017084758.1:0-306 GCF_001483705.2 Eufriesea mexicana
TAGAGTACAGTGGAGCGCAGAAATCCACCGGCCAGCAGTGTAGAGCACAAAAGTTCATGCCAACAAAACCTAACCTATCCAAACGTAACATAACCAAACGTAACCTAACAAACCCTCACCTTCCTAGACCACTATTGCTGCCCCCCCAAAGCCAAGCAAAACGTATTAGCGGTGAGTGGAGCGCAGAAATCAATAGAATGACAGAGAGTAGCAGAAGGGTCGAAGATATCCAAACCTAACGAGTGCCAACGTAACCTAACTAAACGTAACATATCTCAACCTATCGTGCCGCAACCACCATTGCTG
>NW_017084759.1:0-306 GCF_001483705.2 Eufriesea mexicana
ACCTGTTCAGACATAACCTAACCTTGCCATAAGTAGAATAACTGAACCTAACGAGCAGAGACCTCTATTTCTGGCATCCCCAGAGACAAGCAGAACATATTAGAGCACAGCAGAGCGCAGGAATCAACCGAATAGCGGTGTGTAGCACAGAAGTCAAAGCTGCCCTTGCCTAACCTAGATAAACATAACATAATCAGACGTGAAGTAACGCAAACTGTCGTGTCACTACCACTGCTTCTGTCCTCACGAGAGCTAAGAAGATTGTAGCAGAGCAATCTAGAACGCTGAAATCGTCCTGATAGCAAT
>NW_017084760.1:0-306 GCF_001483705.2 Eufriesea mexicana
TATAGATTATGGATAGACCTATTCTCTGGCAAGTAGATGGCTGTACTTGCCATTGGATTGACGACGTCATGCGATCTAATCACCAAGCTGTGACAGCTTATAGATTTTGAATAGACTTTTTCTCTCGCAAGTAGGTGGCTGTGCTTGCCATTGGATTGAAGGCGTTAGGCGACCTGTTCACCAAGCTATAACAGATTATAGATCTTGAATAGCCCAATTCTCTGGCAAGTAGATTGCTGTTATTGCCTTTGGATTGAAGGCGTAAGGCGATCTATTCACCAAGCTATAACAGGTTATAGATTTTGA
>NW_017084761.1:0-306 GCF_001483705.2 Eufriesea mexicana
GCGTGAACGGATTGTGGTATGGATGGATTGATGTACGAATGTATGGATGTATGGATGTATATAAGTATGTATGTATGAATGGTTGGATGTATTGATTGATGGATGTATTGATGGATGGATGAATGAAGGGATGGGCGTATGTGTGGATGGACGTTTGGATGGTCGTATGAACGGGTGGACGTATGTATGGATGTATTTATGGATGTATCTATGGATGTTTGTATGGATGTGTGTATGGGTGTATGTATGGATGAATGGATATATGTATGGATGTATAAATGGATGGATGCTTGTATGGTTGGACGG
>NW_017084762.1:0-306 GCF_001483705.2 Eufriesea mexicana
AAAGCATCCTAAAACCTCTCAAAATACAATATTCCTTGCTAATATTTCTCTAATTATCCTCGCTAATTTCTGGAAATATCTCAGCAGAGCGAGGATCAGCGCCACCTACAACTCCAGTAATACGAACAGATCTCTGGATTTGGTCTCCATCTTAGTTACACTCATTCTTCCTTATCTTCACCTCATTTACACTGATTCTTCCTCATCTTCGACTATAATGCAGTCAACATGGTGACAGAAAACAATTGGCAACTCTACCTTCACATTCATTCTCCTTTTACAAAATCCCAAAGCATCCTAAAACCT
>NW_017084763.1:0-306 GCF_001483705.2 Eufriesea mexicana
GGACAAGTCCGCCACGGGGGCCCCAGGGTCAGGAGCCCCCGTGTCCGAGGCTTCATCTTCGCTTTCCATTTTTATGCTTAGTTTTGTTTCTTCGCCATCTTTTCCGATCTGTAGCCGCTCATAATCCTTATTGAATGCCAGGGTTGTCTGTGCAGGACCATCAGGTTGGCCAGTATCCCCATCAGGTGGCGATCTTATTATTATTTCCTCCTTGACCTGTATGCGCCAGATGTTAATGACTGTACTGCCCCAGTTGCGGGCCAAGGAGGTGGGGCACTATGTACCCATATACATCGGGGAAAGGGC
>NW_017084764.1:0-306 GCF_001483705.2 Eufriesea mexicana
TAGGTTAGCTTTGGCTATATTTGGTTAGGATGGCTTTGACTTTTGTGCGATACACACCTTTTCCGTGGATTTCTGCCTCCAATGCGATCTAACATTCTCTGCTCTGATCCGGGAATGCCACAAACTGTGGCCGCGCCCCGTTAGGTTGGTTTAAGTTACATTTGGTTAGGTTAGGTTTGTTAGGGTGTGGATAGGGTGACTCAGACTTTCGTGCTTGATAATGCCATTCAATGGAACTCTGTACTCTCCTCTCCTCTAATATGCTGCGCTTGGCGCTGGGGAGTGTAGAATAGAACTCTCGTCACG
>NW_017084765.1:0-306 GCF_001483705.2 Eufriesea mexicana
ATACGACAGCTTTGACTTTTGCGCAATACTCTGATATTCGGTGGATTTCTCCGCTCTTCTGTGATCTTATATGCCCTGCTCTGCTCTGTGGAGGCCAGCAATAGTTGCCTAGGCACGTTATGTTGGGTTAGGGCACGTCTTCTTGTGTTACGTTCGGTTCGGTTCCGATAGGATAATTTTAACTTTCGTCCTATGCATTGCTACTCGGTGTATTTCCGCGATCTACTGTACTGTAATATGCTCTGATGGACACTAGTGAGGCCAGCAATAGTCGTCTGGGAATGTTAGGGTGTATTAGGGTATGTT
>NW_017084766.1:0-306 GCF_001483705.2 Eufriesea mexicana
GGTCATGTAAGGTCAGGTCATGTCAGGTCAGGTCAAGTCTGGTAAGGGTAGGCCAGGTCAGGCAAGGTCAGGCCAGGCGAGGCCAGGTCGTGTCAGTTCAGGTCAGGTCAGGTCAGTCAGGTCAACTCAGGTCAGTCAGGACAGGTCAGGTCAGGTAAGGCTGGTTAGGTCAGGTCATGTCACGTTAGGTCCGGTCTCCTCTGGAAAAGTCAGGTCACATCCGGTCAGGTCAGGCCAGGCAATGTCGGGGCTGGTCAGGTCAGGTCAGGTCAGGTCAGCTCAGGTCATGTCAGGTCAGGTCAGTGA
>NW_017084767.1:0-306 GCF_001483705.2 Eufriesea mexicana
CCACCGAATAGCAGTGTACATCACAAAGGTCAAAAAACTCTGTCAAATCTTTCATAACCTAACTTAACGAAACGTAACCCGACACAACCTATCGTGCGGAGAGCACAAATACTGGCCATCCCAGAGACAGGCAGAACATAATAGTGCACATTAGAGCAGAGAATTCCACCGAATAGCAGCGTATGGCACATATGTCAAGCAACTCTCTCCTAGCATAGCCAGACGTTTCATAAGCAAACGTAATCTATTTCATACTAAGGCGCGGAGACCACTATTGCTGGCCTCGACGGAGGCAAGCAGAAAATG
>NW_017084768.1:0-306 GCF_001483705.2 Eufriesea mexicana
TATACTATATTTTTACAGGATGTTCAAAAAGTTTGGAAACAGACTAAGACTGCGTATTACTCAGATCAAATAGATGAAAAAAATTCATATAAACTTAGGTCCGAAATGGCTTTATCGAAGGTTTACTTTATTCACTGGGTTAAGGAAAATTTTGTCTTAAATCTTCGCATGCATAGCATGAATTTTCTATAAATGTGTGGGCGGAGATTATAGGCGACAAATTGATAGGTCCTTATGGGATGCCATTTGGACTAACAGCTCGATCTTATTTATGATTACTGTAAAATAATTTTTACGATATGTTGC
>NW_017084769.1:0-306 GCF_001483705.2 Eufriesea mexicana
TGATGTTAAATAGAAAGTTTAGTGATCAGGGCAAATCAGCACGTGATCATTTAACTGATTCAATATTCAGCTCAGAATCAGCAGTTGTACTACCTGGACTAGAAAATAAAAAAAGGAAGGAAGACTGTAGTAACGATTGGGAAAGTGACGACGAAGTAAAAACTCGGGAAGAATCATATGTTATAAACAAAAAGGAAGATAAGTCATAAACAAAGAGAAGAAACTTCCATAACTCTTATTAACTTTATAATAATGTAATTAATTACTCTATATTATTTTTGATATGTATGTATTGTCGTTAATTAC
>NW_017084770.1:0-306 GCF_001483705.2 Eufriesea mexicana
GTGGGCGCCTGGAATAGTGCTCTCGGCACGTTAGGTTGAGTTATGTTACGTTTGGTTACGTTATGTTTGGCCACGTTTGGTTAGGATGGCTTCGACTTTTGTGCTATTCACTGCTATTCGGAAGATTTCTGCGCCCTATGTTGCTCTGCTGTGCTCTGCTTAACTCATGTAATGCCAGCAATAGCGGTCGTGGCACGTCAGGTTGGGCTTCGTAACTTCCGCTTGTTTTAAGTTTGGTTAAGTTAGGTTAGGCTTCGATTGGTTAGGTTATAATTGCCTGTGTTGGGTTGGATGGCATAGACTTTT
>NW_017084771.1:0-306 GCF_001483705.2 Eufriesea mexicana
CAATAAAGTCGGCTTTAAAGGTCTGACTTTTATTAAAAGCAATCAGACTAAAAGCAGCCGACTTCAGACAGTTGAACAAACGCCCAGAGCACTCGGATTTCAATCACTTTAGCGAATAATTAATTTCGAAAGACCGATGCTTGTTGATGAACCGACGAATCTGATATCTATCCAACAATTTCGCAATGATGCAGTTAAGAAATGTTCATCTAATTTATATTCTCACACTGTACTCGAATGATCCACATCTCTGTTCTTCGATATTCAAATTATTTGAACTTTGCACATATCGTAAAAATCACTATT
>NW_017084772.1:0-306 GCF_001483705.2 Eufriesea mexicana
TGTGCCCAGTAATAGTACTCCCTGCACGTAAGCTTGAGCTAAGTTACGTTCCGTTGTGTTAGGATAGGAAGGCTTGGGTAAGGTTTCTTTGACTTTTGTGCTATTCACTGGTATTCAGAGGATGTCTGCGCTCTACATTGCTCTACTATATTGCGCTAGACTCAGGGCATGCGAGCAATTGAGGTCGTGGCGCGTTAGGTAGTGTTATGTATGATTGGTCAGGTTAGGTTACACTAAGTTTGATTAGGATTACTTTGACTTTCGTGCTTTACACTGCTTTTCGGTGGCTTTCTGTGAACTACAGTG
>NW_017084773.1:0-306 GCF_001483705.2 Eufriesea mexicana
CGTTTCACAACGATACGTAATCAATCTCAACCTAACGCGCCGATGCCACTATATTACTTGCCTTCCCAAATCCAACCAGAACATACTAGAACACAGTAGACCGCAAAAAGCCGCCGAAACACAGTGTAAACAACGTAAGTCAAAGGTATCCAGACTTAACACAAACTAGCTTAACCAAACCAAGTGTAGTCTAACTCAACCTAACGCACCGATACCACTATTACTGGCCTCCTCATACACGACCAGAGTATAGTAGAGCAATGTAGAGCACAGAAATCCACCGGATTTCAGTGTATATCGCAAAAG
>NW_017084774.1:0-306 GCF_001483705.2 Eufriesea mexicana
GCCATCCCAACCTAGCCAAACGTAACGAAACCAAACGTAATCTAGCTAAACCTAACATGACGAAACCACTATTGCTGGCTTCCACAAAGGCAAGCGGAATGTAATAGAGCTCAGTGGTTCGCAGAAGCCCACTGCATTGCAGTGAAGGGCACAAAGGTCGGAGATATCCTAACCAAACCAGCAGAAACCTAACAGAGCCATACGCAACATTGCCCAGCCTAACGTGCCGAGACCAACATTGCTGGCCTCCCAGAGCCAAGGAGAGCACATTATAGCACATTAGAGCGCAGAAATCCACCGAACAGC
>NW_017084775.1:0-306 GCF_001483705.2 Eufriesea mexicana
ACGTTATATTAAGTTATGCTACGTTTGGTTAGGTTAGGTTAGCTCAGGTTAGGTTAGGGTATCTTTTACCTTTGTGCTATACGCAGCAATGCGGCGGATTTCGGCGACCTACTGTGCTCTAATATATTCTGGTTTGGTCTGCGGAATTCTGCTATACCGGTCTGGGCACGTTAGATTGAGTTAAGTTATGTTTGGCTACGTTACGGCAGGGCAGCTTCCACTTTTGTGCTGTAAGCTGCTGTCCGTCGTATTTCTGCACTGTACTGCATCCGATGTTCTCTGCTTGGCTATCGGGAGGACAGCAGT
>NW_017084776.1:0-306 GCF_001483705.2 Eufriesea mexicana
GGGCTTATTCTAACCTAACCCAACCGAACGTAACATAACCCATCCTATCGTGCCGAGAACACAGTTGATGGCCTCCCGACAGCCAATCAGAAAATATTACAACACAGTAGAGCGCAAAAATCAGCGGATCGCAGTGTATAGCACAAAAGTCTTATCAATCTTATCCTAACCTCACCAGAACGTAACACAACCAAACGTAGCATAACAAACACTGACGTGACGACGCCAATACTACTGACATCGGCAGAGCCCAGCAGAACATGTTAGAGCGCAGTAGAAGGCAGAAATCCACTGAACAGCACCGTA
>NW_017084777.1:0-306 GCF_001483705.2 Eufriesea mexicana
ATCGTGGTGAGCTAACTTTCATGCATAAATAAGGAGGAAAGGCTCTACTGGCGTGCTGTAGCTGTGGCAATGCTCTAGAGTCTGACTGGAAAATTCAATTTTATTGACATTTTCGTCTAATATCGACGTGACTTAGCTTTCTTGGATATATAAGGAGGAAAGATTCTACTGGGGTGAAGTAGCTATTGCAATGCTATAGAATCTGGCTGGAAAATTCAATTTTATTGACAACTTCTACCTATATCGCGGTCAGCTAGCCTTCTCGTACATATATGGACGAAATATTCTATTGGCGTGCTATAGCCA
>NW_017084778.1:0-306 GCF_001483705.2 Eufriesea mexicana
TTGTATAAATACGGAGGAAAGATTGTATTGGCGATCTGTAGCCACTGCAATGCATTAGAATGTGGTTGGAAAGTTGAATTTTATTGACATTTTCGACGAATATCGTGGAGATCTAACTTCCTTGCTTAAGTAAGGAGGAAAGATGCCTTTAGAGTGCTATAGCCATAGCAATGATATAGATTGGGGCAGGAAATTACAATGTTGTTGACATTTTCGACTAATATCGTGGTGAGCTAATTTCCTTGTGTATGCAAGGAGGAAATATTCTGTTGGCGAGCTCTAGTCATTGCAAAGTTATAGAATCTG
>NW_017084779.1:0-306 GCF_001483705.2 Eufriesea mexicana
GTTATGTATGTATGGATGAATGTATATATGGATGTATGGATATACGAATGTATGGGTATACGGATGCATGGATGTATGGATGTGTGGGTGGATGAGTGGATGCGTGGATGAACGGAAGAACGGATGTATGTATGGATGTTTGTATGAATGAACGTATGCATGTATGCATGTATATATGTATGGATGTATGTAAGAGTGCATATCTGGATGTATGTATGGATGAATGTATAGGTGTATGTATGGATCCGTATATTGATGTCTGTATGGAAGCATGGAAGGAAGGAAGGATACGTGGATGGATGTATG
>NW_017084780.1:0-306 GCF_001483705.2 Eufriesea mexicana
TGTGTGGATGTACGAATGTATGGATGTATATGTTTATGGATGTATGTATGGATGGATGAATGATTGGATGGATGTGTGGATGTATGTATGTATGGATTAATGGATGTATGGATGTATAGATGTATGTATGGATGGATATATGGATGTATGTATGGCTGGATGGATGTATGGATGGATGGATTTATGGATGTGTGAATGTATAGATGTATGGATGCATAGATGGATGGACGTATGGATGTATATATGTATGGATGTGTGGATGTATGGATTTATGGTTGCATGGATGTATGGATGCATGTATGTATG
>NW_017084781.1:0-306 GCF_001483705.2 Eufriesea mexicana
TCAAACCATCCAAACATCCATTGATCCATTCATCCATCCATACATACGTCCATCCACCAATCCATCCATCAACCTATACATCCATACATACATCAAAACATACATCCATACATCCATCCATCCATACATCCATCCACTCATTCATCCGTCCATTCATACGTCCATACATATATACATCCATACATCAATATATCCGTATCATTCACACATTCCTACATCAATCCATTCATACACACATACATCCATACATACATCCATTCATACATCCATCCATCCGCACATCTATACATCCTCACATCCATGCAT
>NW_017084782.1:0-306 GCF_001483705.2 Eufriesea mexicana
CGAAAATGTCAATAAAATTGAATTTTCCTGCCATATTCTATTGCATTGCTATGGCTATAGCACCCCAATAGAATATTTCCACCTTATTTGAACAAGAAAGGTATCTCATCATGATGTTAGGCGAAAATGTCAATGGAATTGGATTTTCGTGGCAGATTCTGAAGAATTGCAATGGCTGTAGCACGCCGATAGAATCTTTCCTCCTTTTTTATGCAAGAAAGGTACCTCACGAAGATATTAGTCTAAAATGTCACTAATATTGAATTTCCCATCCATTTTCTATTGCATTGAAATGGCAATTGCGCG
>NW_017084783.1:0-306 GCF_001483705.2 Eufriesea mexicana
CGTCCAAAGTCTAGTATCCCCGTTCATGGGGCATCCCTTGCCACTAGCTGGCCCAAAACGAAACGCATCTCTTCCTTTTTCCTTCATTCCTTCTAGCATCACCGTCACATCGAGGATATCTGCGAGCAATTGTCAACAACAATCCTAGGGGAGGACTCCCACAGGCTAATGAGCTAACTGGCACTGACTAACTGTCAGACCAATCACGATCAATCAGCTATAACTGATTATCGTTATTGTAGGCTATTACTAACTAATTGTTGTTACCCGACTAACTATTCTGTTGGCAACCAATTGACTAAGTTG
>NW_017084784.1:0-306 GCF_001483705.2 Eufriesea mexicana
CGTGTTAAAGGGAATTCACGAAGCTGTCTTTTATGTATAATAACACTAGGAAAAATTAAATATTCCCACCTTGAAGCAAAAAATTTTAGTTGCTATAGTCATAGCGAAAATAATTAATAATGTAGACATGTTAGGTGCTTCGCCCTATGTATGATCGTAATCGAGTGAAATTGACTGTGTTCTGTGGTTGTAATGGTTGTAAATGAAAACACCATGTAACAATTTAAAAAATTCTAATATACTTATCATAAAATATATGATTTATGTATTTATCAAAAAATGAATAAAAATAAATCACATCTCCAG
>NW_017084785.1:0-306 GCF_001483705.2 Eufriesea mexicana
CTTTGACTTTTGTGCTATACACCGCTATTCCATGGAATTCTGCACCCTTCTGTGCGTTGTCACTGTCTGCACGTCTGTGTGTACGCGAGGAACTGTGCCCTCGTCACGTTAGGCTGAGCCATGTTACATTTGATTTGGTTACGTTTGGCTATGTTAGGTGAGAATAGCTGCGCCTTTTGCGCTATGCACTGCTATCCAGTGAATTTCTAAGCCCTATATTGCCATACCATACTCTGCTCGACTCTAGGGAGGCCAGCAGTCGTGGTCGCTGTACGTTAGCTTTAGCTATATTACGTTTGATTAGGT
>NW_017084786.1:0-306 GCF_001483705.2 Eufriesea mexicana
AAAAGTTACCTCACCACGATATCAGTCGAAAATGTCAAGAAAATTGAATTTTCGTGGCAGATTCTATAGCATTGCAATGGCTATAGCACGCCGATGGTATCTTTCCTACTTATTTATACAAGAAAGTTAGCTTACCCGTTATTAGCCGAAAATGTCAATAACATTGAATATTCCAGGCAGATTCTATAGCACTGCAGTCGCTATAGCGTGCCAAAAGTATCTTTCTTCCTTATTTATGCAAGAATGTCAGCTCACCACGATATTAGTCGAAAATGCCAATAAAATTGTATTTTCCATCCAAATACT
>NW_017084787.1:0-306 GCF_001483705.2 Eufriesea mexicana
AGTATTGGCTATGTTTGGTTGGAATGGCTTCGACTTTTGTGCTATACACTTCCATTCGGAGGCCTTCTACTCTCTACTGCGCGCCAGTATATTCTGCTTGCCTCTGGGGAGGCCAGAAATGGTGGTTTCGGCACGCCAGGCTATGTGATGTCGCGTTAGCTTATATTAGATTTGGATAGGTTAAGATAGGATAGCTTCGACTTTCGTGCTGTACACTCATATTCGATGAATTTCTATGCTCTTCGTTTCACTACTGTACTCAGCTCGACTCTCTGGAGGCCAGTAATAGTGGTCTTGGCCCCTAAG
>NW_017084788.1:0-306 GCF_001483705.2 Eufriesea mexicana
AAGATATTTCCTATCTCCTATAATTTTTCAATGTTCTTTTTGAATTTTGAAAATAAGGAGTGGGCAATATCTATTGAAGTAATATGTAAATGAAGATAATGTCAGCTAAGTAAGGTAAGGTAAGCAAGGTAAGTAAGATTAATAAAATTGTCAATTTCTCGATTTTGTATCAGGAGAACATAATATAAAAGGAGGTCGTTCGCCGTGCCACTTCCGAGAAATGACGTCATTTCCAAGAATTTTGCGGACAATACTTTTGCCGTATGTAAGAAATATTTCTCGCCAATTTCACGATTTTGTATCAGG
>NW_017084789.1:0-306 GCF_001483705.2 Eufriesea mexicana
TTGAACGGCCGAGCTGCAAAGGTATTGTCCACAAAAGCGGCAAAAGTATTGTCCGGGCGGCAAAAGTTTTGTCCAGAAACTGCAAAAGTATTGTCCAAAAACGGCAAAAGTATTGACCAGAAACGGCAAAAGTATTGACCAGAAACTGCAAAAGTATTGTCCAAAACGGCAAAAGTATTGTCCAAAAACGGCAAAAGTATTGGCCAGAAAGCGGCAAAAGTATTGTCCAAAAACGGCAAAAGTATTGACCAGAAAACAGCAAAAGTATTGTCCAGTAGCGGCATAAGTGTTGTCCTCGGAATTCTT
>NW_017084790.1:0-306 GCF_001483705.2 Eufriesea mexicana
TCCTTTCCTTTAACTAATTATATGTATACATTGCACTTGTTAAATCGTTTCTTTTGCTGAATTTGTACGAAATAAAACAGTTTCACTTACATGCATTAATAATACGTATTCTGTTAAATAACTAACATACATATATTACATGTTATTTATTTAAAAAGGGAAATGGTCTAATTGGTAAAACATAGGAAATAGAAATTAATATGATCATACACGTAAAATATAACGCGAATTCTACGAATCCTTTCATTTACTCTATCCTCGTATTAAATAAGAAATAAGAAAATAAATATTCGTATAAATAAGAAA
>NW_017084791.1:0-306 GCF_001483705.2 Eufriesea mexicana
CGTGACGTGACGCCTATTGCTACCCTCACCTGGTCCATGCAGACAACATTACAGGAGTGTAGAACGCAGAAATACAATGAAAGGCTGCGTTTAGCCCAAAAGTGAGAGAAACCCTGCCCTAACGTTTGCAATTTTAACTTAACGAACCCCTACATAACTCAATCTAACATGCCGCGACCACAATTACTGGCCTCCCCGTAGACGAGCAGTCCATATTAGGACAAAGTAGAGCGCAAAAATCCGCCGGATAGTAGTGTATAGCATAAAAGTCTTAGTTATCCTATCCTAACATAACCGGACGGAACG
>NW_017084792.1:0-306 GCF_001483705.2 Eufriesea mexicana
CAGCACTCCAAACAGATTTTTCCTCCTTTCTTAAGCAAGGAAGTCAGCTCACCACGATATTAGCCGAAAATGTCAGTATCATTTCATTTTCCTGCCAGATTCCATAGCATTGAAATGACTATAGCACTGCAAAAGAATCTTTCCGCCTTATATATGTAAGAAAGTTAGCTCACGACGATATTGGTCGCAAACGGCAATAAAATTGAATTTTGCGGGCATATACTATAGAAATACAATGGCTACAGCAGGCCAATAGAATGTACCCTACTTATTATTTCAAAAAAGTTAGCTCACAACGATATTAGT
>NW_017084793.1:0-306 GCF_001483705.2 Eufriesea mexicana
ACGGCTGCAGTACCGTGACAATGGATGCATTCTGTACTGTGTTGTCAATTGCAAATACCTCGAGGTATAATGGAGCCGGGCCTTTTTATCCTTGAATTGCTATAGAATACGCATGATTGAACAGATTAGTCCAACAAATACAGTGATCTCTTGGTCTATGCACTACGTACCGCGCTGTCTGTTGTAAATATCTCTAGACATAACCGTACTCTATATTGGTTGTATAGAATTACTGTGGAACTCAAATCACCAGTGAACACATTCATCAAACGGGTACATTACCTTGATGTTGGCAGTCCCCAGTAC
>NW_017084794.1:0-306 GCF_001483705.2 Eufriesea mexicana
GTTGAGCTACGTTACGTTCGGTTAGGTTAGGCTTCGTCAAGCCCGGTCAGGCTATCTTTGGCTCTCGTGCTATACACTACTGTTCGGAGGACTTCTGCCATCGACTGCGCTGGACTATGTTCTGCTTGTCCCTGGCGGGTCCAGCAATAGTCGCGGCCCTTTATGCTGTGCAGGACTACGCTTGATTATGTCATGTTCGTTTCTGTCTGGTAAGAGTGGCTTCGACTTTCGTGCTGTACACAGTTTCCCGGTGGGTTCATGTGATCTACAGTGCTCTACTGTATTCTGCTTGGCTCTGTGGATCCC
>NW_017084795.1:0-306 GCF_001483705.2 Eufriesea mexicana
TAGCGGAAAAGCCAAATACATCACAACATAAAGCGACCCAACCTAACCTAACCACACGTAGACTAACAATGCTTACCGTGACCAGACCACTATTGCTGGCGATCCCAGAGTCGGGCAGAGTGTAGCAGAGCAATGTAGAGCGCAGCAATCCATCGAATAGAAGTATATACCGCAAAGGTCGTAGAAATAGAGACCAAACCAAGCTTATCCTAACATAAACAAACGTAACATGCCACAACTTAGCGTGAAGAGAGCACTATTCCTGGCGTCCGTAGAGGCAATCATAATATGATAGGGCACAGTAGA
>NW_017084796.1:0-306 GCF_001483705.2 Eufriesea mexicana
AGCTTATATTATGTTTGGACATCTTTGACTTTTCTGCTGTATACTGCGATCCTATGTATTTCTCCTCCCTACACTCCTCTAATGTATTATGCTTGGCTCTGGTGACGACAGCAATAATAGTGGCTGCATGATAGGTTGTGCTTGTCTACGCTTGCTTGTGTCATGGTAGGTTTGGTACGGAGAGGGTGCCTTTGACTTTTGTGCTGCATACTGCTTTTCGGTGGATTTCTCCGCTCTACTGTCTTCTAACATCCTCTGCTTTGCTCTGGGGAAGCCGGAAATAGTGGCCGCGTCATGTTATGTCAT
>NW_017084797.1:0-306 GCF_001483705.2 Eufriesea mexicana
GAATGCGATACTAGAATAACCTATGCATATTATGGATATGGATGTTGATACGCCAATTGACAGTACGTAAGTTAGTACATCCTCCAACAGTGCACTGTTGCCGTTGGATTAATCTCTTCACTGATAGTGTACATTCCACATCAATTCTAGAAAGGGAAATGAGGGTCCATTATCTTCATAGAAATTAAAAAATAAGGACACTGTACTGAGTAGAGGCATCATCACGATATTGCAGCCGTTGAATAACTTTGTTCACTGATGTAGAAAATTCCAAAGCAATTCTAGATAATCAATGTATATCACGGC
>NW_017084798.1:0-306 GCF_001483705.2 Eufriesea mexicana
ACGTGCCGCGACCACCAGACCTGGCGCCCCAGAGACAAGCAGAGCGTGATAGTGCGCAGTGGAGCGCAGAAGTCCAGAGAGTTGCAGGGTATAGCACAAAAGAAGAACCTATACCAACCTAACCAAGCATAACCTAACATAGCCAAACGCAATCGAACAAAACCTAACGTGCTGCGACCACTATTACTGCCCTGCCCAGAGCCAAGCAGAACATATTACAGGAGAGTAAAGCGCAGAAATCCGTAAAATCTCAGTCCACAGCACAATAGTCGAAGCTAACTTCTCGTAACATAACCAAACGTAACA
>NW_017084799.1:0-306 GCF_001483705.2 Eufriesea mexicana
TGGATGTTTGTATGGCTGAATGTATGGATGTATGCATGAATGTATGTATGGATGTTTCTACGGCTGAGTGTACGGATGTATGCATGGATGTATGTATGGATGTTTGTATGGATGTAAGCACGGGTGTATGTATGGATGTATGTATTGATGTGTGTATGAATGTCTGGATGCATGGATGGATTGTTGGGTTGATGTATGGATGGATGGATGTATGGATCGATCGATTTGTGGATGGGTGTATGCATGGATGTATGTATTGATGTATGTATGAATGTCTGGATGGATGGATGGATCGTTGGGTTGATG
>NW_017084800.1:0-306 GCF_001483705.2 Eufriesea mexicana
CTAGAAAATGGCGGCCGCACTCTCTAGCAAATGGCGACCGCACTGTCTAGCAAATGGCGACCGCACTGTCTAGCAAATGGCGGCCGCACTCTCTAGCAAATGGCGGCCGCACCGTCTAGCAAATGGCGACCGCACTGTCTAGCAAATGGCGGCCGCACTGTCTAGCAAATGGCGGCCGTACCGTCTAGCAAATGCTGGCAGCACCGTCTAGCAAATGCTGACAACACTGTCTAACTCGTGGCAAAAACAGCGCCACCGAGCCGTTCCGTTAGATTAAGAAGTAGAATCGAGAGAAATCCCCAATGA
>NW_017084801.1:0-306 GCF_001483705.2 Eufriesea mexicana
CATACATACACGCATACACACATCCATACATACATAGGTCCATACAAACATACATACATCCATTCACACATCCATACATACATCCATAGATCTATACATACGGACATCCGTACATACATACATACATCCACCCATACACCCAGCCATCCATGCACGCATCCGTTCACACAACCGTCCATCCATGAATCCATATATCCACACGTCAATACATCCATAAATCCTATCATCCGTGCTTCCAAACGACGATGCATCCGTCCATTCATACATCCATACATACATCCATAGATACATCTTTAACTACAACCA
>NW_017084802.1:0-306 GCF_001483705.2 Eufriesea mexicana
GCGATCTATTCACCAAGCTATAATGGATTATATATTTTGAGTAGACCTATTCTCTGGCAAGTAAATGACTGTCCTTGCCATTGGATTGAAGGCGTTAAGCGAACTACTCACCAAGCTATAACAGGTTATAAATTTTGAATAGACCTATTCTCTGGCAAGTAGATCACTCTACTTGCCATTGGATTGACGGCGTTAGGCGGCCTGTTCACCAAGCTATAACAGATTATTGATTTTGAATAGACGTATTCTCTGGAAACTAGGTGGCTGTTCTTGCCATTGGATTGAAGGCGTTAGGCGATGTATTCA
>NW_017084803.1:0-306 GCF_001483705.2 Eufriesea mexicana
GTCGCCTTCAATCCAATGGCAAGTACAGCCACCTACTTGCCAGAGAATATGTCTATGCAAAATTTATAACCTGTTATAGTTTGGTGAATAGATCGCCTAACGCCTATAATCCAATGGCCAGTACAGCCATTCACTTGCCAGAGAATATGTCTGCACAAAACCAATAGGCTGTTATAGCTTGGTGAATAGATCGCTTAACGCCTTCAGTCCAATGGCAATTGCAGGCATCTACTTGCCAGAGAATAAGTCTATCCAAAATCTACAAGCTGTCGCAGCTTGGCGAATAGATCGCCTAACGCATTCAAT
>NW_017084804.1:0-306 GCF_001483705.2 Eufriesea mexicana
TGTACACTGCGATTCTATGGATTTCCGCGTTCTGCTGTCCAGTAAAGTGTTTTGCTCGGCACTGTGGAGGCCAGGAATTGAACTCGCGGCACGTTAGTTTGAGTTATGTTACGTTTGGTTATGTTGCAAATAATTAGGTTTGACTTGAGTGCTATGGTCTGCTATTAGTTGCATTTCTGCGCCCTACTGTGCTCTAGGATATGCAGCCTGGTTCTGGGAAGGCCAATAATAGTGGTCTCGGCACGTTACGTTGAGTCAGGTTACGTCTGGTTAGGTTTGGTTAGGCTAAGCTTGGTTAGGTGTGCT
>NW_017084805.1:0-306 GCF_001483705.2 Eufriesea mexicana
GTCGTCTACACCTTGCACATCATGATACATCCTTTTGCGTAAATGAAGGGAACGTCGAGTGGTTGAAGTTTTGACGATACATCTGAGTCACAGGGGTGGACCGAATGATATCGCCAATGTTATATATTCCCTTAGGCTTGGGCATCTCAGTTCTTGAGTCGTTTCCCGTAGGAAATGTTGTCTGGTGCAAGGTATGACTGGCACACACTCAACCGTCCACTCTCATGGATAACGATTACACACACGCGCATTGACGTTCTTTTGATTAAGTTTCGACACAAATATACATACGTCTAATCGTTACGA
>NW_017084806.1:0-306 GCF_001483705.2 Eufriesea mexicana
CCCCTACGGGGTACGTTTGCTTGTCTTGTGGTTCCTACGGTGCTACCAATTGGTATCCTGATGGCCGTCTTACTATGATAGATAGTAGGTATAAGGACGCAAGGAAGGGATGCGTTCCATCATGGGCCCGCTAGTGGACTTCTGAAAGACCCCCCAGGGGGTACGTTTGCTTGTCTTGTAATTCCTATGGTGCTACCAATTGGTACCCTGATGGCCATCTTGCTATGATAGTGTAGCATATAAAAGGACACAAGGAAGGGATGCTTTTCGTCCTGGGCCTGTTAGTGGACTCGTCAGAAAAGGCTT
>NW_017084807.1:0-306 GCF_001483705.2 Eufriesea mexicana
TAATAACAAATTAATTTTGTTAATAACAAATCGTCCAGAATGTAAACTTATAGTAACAATAAAGAAATTAATCAATTATTGCTTATTAACACGGAGAAATAAAAATTAATGCAATCGGTGAAGTTCGGAAATTTCTGATCGGGGTGGGGTGCTTGGTCGATCGGAGGCTATATAAAGGGCGACGCGACGCAGGTAAACTCATTTGTCGGTTTGACTTCGGAAGTGTAACATCTAAATTTTCGGAGTGCGCGAGGGGTGGGAGTTCGAAAGTGAGGTTGGGGCTAGCCACCCCACCCTCACCCCACC
>NW_017084808.1:0-306 GCF_001483705.2 Eufriesea mexicana
CTTCCGACATGCCATTCTTTTTCCATCTGAATTATGGGTGTTAATGGAATACAAATTCATCCCGAAGCAAATCGGAGAACTCTTAAGCAACGCGGGTACAACGTATCTGCGATACGGTGTGATTAATTCAGACATACCTTGATGTCCGAATATTTTCGTGAGTCATTATATATAGTATATGCATTACACTCTTATGTTCATATCATTTTTAACTTCGTCATTTAACCCTGAAAACTCAAGGTCCAGCCCCTTAAGTCGAGAAACTCTGTCCTAGAAGATACAGATGACCCTAAAAGTTCTAAATCA
>NW_017084809.1:0-306 GCF_001483705.2 Eufriesea mexicana
GAGCATAGATGCCTATCTTGCTCCTCTACTGTTTGGTAAGACTTCTTGCGAGGCACGGGCAGTACCTTAGATACGGAATAAATGTTGCAATTCAAGACAGACGATACTTATGTCGATTCCCGTAAGGTCACTGAGCAATTTTTTGGCGGATAGCGAGATTTTCTTCTTTGACAGTGGATAGAGTCGGGAGTGAGGTACTTTGGGTACCTCGTAAGGAGAACCGTAAGAATGTAAGTCTAATTAGTCAGAGAGAGAGAGAGGATGGTTTTAGAAGAATTATTGGCCAATATAGTTGTATTGGTCGCA
>NW_017084810.1:0-306 GCF_001483705.2 Eufriesea mexicana
TGGAACTGACTCGGCGAGCGACCTCCTGTCACATTATGTTATCCTGATACAGAGTCGCGAAATCGGCCACAAAGTTTTCTTTGGGGCTGCAAAAGTATTGTCAAATAATTCTTGGAAATGACGTGATTTCTTGGAACTGTATCGGCAATCGTCCTCTTCTTACATTATGTTCGCCTAATAGTTAAATCGCAGCATTGGCAGAAGGTTTCATACCAACGCTGCAAAATTTGTAGGCGCAGATTTCTTGGAATTCTGTTAGTGTACGACCTCCTGTCATGTTTTATTCGCCTGATATGCAATCGCAGC
>NW_017084811.1:0-306 GCF_001483705.2 Eufriesea mexicana
ATTGAAGGCGTTAGGCGATCTTTTCACCAAGCCATAACAGATTATAGATTTTGAATAGACTTATTCTCTGGCAAGTAGCCGGCTGTATTTGCCATAGGATTGAAGGCGTTAGTCGATCTATACACCAAGTTATAACATGTTATAGATTTTCGATGTACCTATTGTCTGGCAAGTAGATGGCTGTACTTGCCATTGGATTTAAGGCTCTGGGCGACCTACTCACCAAGCTATAACATAATATAGATTTTGAATAGGCCTATTCTCTGGCAAGTAGATGGCTGTACTTTCCGTTGGGTTGAAGGCGTT
>NW_017084812.1:0-306 GCF_001483705.2 Eufriesea mexicana
ATAATAAATATAGGAAGTTTAATGAAGTATGTATAGTTCATTGTAGTAAATACTGAAAATGATATAATATAGATAGTGAATAAAGGAAGTTTAATAAAGTATGTATAGTTTATTGTAATAAATACTGAAAATTATATAGTACAGTAAATATAGGAAGTTTAAAAAAGTATATATAGTCCGTTGTAGTAAATACTGCAAATTATATAGTATAGTAAATATAGGAAGTTTAAAAAAGTATATATAGTTCATTGTAGTAAATACTGCAAATTATATAGTATAGTAAATATATGAAGTTTAATAAAGTAT
>NW_017084813.1:0-306 GCF_001483705.2 Eufriesea mexicana
ATAAAAGAGTCGAAGCTCGAGATCCATTTGACGAATCCTATTTGATTCGAAGAATTTTGACGTTAATAAATGGGGAATTATTTCAGGTAGTCGTTCTTGTACGCTCACCCTGTATGTACACTCGAATAAATTATTTATTCGTTGTCCCGTTTCGCTAAATTTTCTGCCTCATTAATTCGTAATTATTTTGTGTCAGTATGCACACTATCGATAGTGGCGTGATTTCGATTGCTGAATTATATACTGCGAATTTTTTAGCAACCCAGAGTCGCTATCTTGAAGCATCAAGCGTCCAGTAGCGATTTT
>NW_017084814.1:0-306 GCF_001483705.2 Eufriesea mexicana
TGGATGTATGGATGGATGGATGTATGGATGTATGGATGTATATTTGTATGGATGTATGGATGGATGGATATACGGTTAGATGGATTTATGGATGGGTGGATGGATGGATGGATGGATTTATGGATGGGTGGATGGATGGATGGATGTATGGATGCGTGTATGGAACGGCGAATGTACGGATGTATGTGTGATTGGATGTATGGATGTATGTATCCATATATGTGCGGATGTGTCTATGCATGTATGTATGAGTGAGTGTATGGGGTTGTGTATGGATGTATGCATGGATGTTTGTATGGATGAATG
>NW_017084815.1:0-306 GCF_001483705.2 Eufriesea mexicana
TGCATAAATAAGGAGGGCAGACTTCATTGGCGTGCTATAGCCATTGCAGAGCTGTAGAATCCGGCTGGAAAATTCAATTTTGTAGTCATTTTCGACTAATATAGTGTTGAACTATCTTTCTTGCGTAAATGAGGAGGAAAGAATCTATTGGCACACTATAGCCATTGCAATGATATTGGGTCTGGCCGGAAAATTCAATTTGATTGACATTATCGCTGATATCGTGGTGAGCAAGCGATCGTACCATATTTAGGAGGAAAGACACTGTTGGCGTGCTATAGCTATAGCAATGATATAGAATCAGGC
>NW_017084816.1:0-306 GCF_001483705.2 Eufriesea mexicana
AAAGCCTGTCATCATTTCTTCAAAAATCATTTGGTTCTTCAAGCCTGCCTACTGCACACGTTGGCCTTACAACCCAACACCCGTGTCTGTCACAATGAGCTGAGTATAAAACATTGTGTCCGTAATACGCGCTATGAGTGCTGTCCATGGGCAAGATTTCGAGGTCGGTAAGCACCGTACCAAAGTGCTAATATATCTGCTATCCCTCTCCCTCTTGAATTCCTTCTATTATAGGGCTTGTATTTCATTCTTCAGTTGTTTCTTTTCTTCCTTCCATTCTTTTTCTAGATTTTTTCCCCCATTTCT
>NW_017084817.1:0-306 GCF_001483705.2 Eufriesea mexicana
GCAGTGCTACAGAACGTTGCTGGAAAATTCAATTTTACTGACATTTTCGACTAATATCGTTGTGAGCTAACCTCCTTGCATAGGTAAAGAGGAAAGATCTCTTTGGCGTGCTATAGCCATCGCAATGGTATAGAACATGTATGGCAAATACAATTTTATTGACATTTTCGACTAATATCGTGGTGAGATAACTTCCTTACGTATGTAAGGAGGAAAGATGCTTTTTGAGTGTGATAGCCATTTCAATGGTACAGTATGTGGCTGGAAAATACAATTTTGTTGACATTTTCGACTAATATCGTTGTG
>NW_017084818.1:0-306 GCF_001483705.2 Eufriesea mexicana
GTATGTATGTATGTATGTACGGATGAATGTATGCGTGTATGTACGGAACTGTGTATTGATTTGCGTATGGATGCATGGATGGGTGGATGGATTGGTGGATGGAAGTATGGATGGTAGGACGTATGGATCGATGGGTGTATGGACGGGTGGACCTTTGGATGGCTGGATGTATGGAAGTGTGGATGTATGTACGGATGTATGTGTGGATGGTTGGCTGTATGGACGGCTGGAAGTGTGGATGGATTGATGTACGGATGGACGATTGTACGTATGTATGAATGTATGGATTTATATATGTATGGATGT
>NW_017084819.1:0-306 GCF_001483705.2 Eufriesea mexicana
GATCCAATTGGTCATGGTGTAATAAGAGCACTTATCCTAATCAAAGTTGTAATAATTACAGTACAGAAAAGAGGATGTTAAAAAAAGGCCATTTTTGGCATCGCCTGAAAATGAAAAATTTCTTTTCTTGACATTTTCTTGACAGAATTCCATTTTGAAATTTTTTAGACAAAATTCCTTTTCTTGAAATTTTCTTGGAAAAATTCATTTTTTCGAAATTCTCTTGACAAAATTCCTTTTTTTTTGAAATTTTCTTGACAAAATTCCTTCTCTTGAAATTTTCTTGACAGAATTCCTAATTTTAAA
>NW_017084820.1:0-306 GCF_001483705.2 Eufriesea mexicana
GTGTCTCAGCGGATTCCAGCAATAGCGGCCTCGGCACGTTAGGTTATGTTAGTATACCTTCGATTATATTATGCTTGGATATGTTAGGAGGGGATAGCTTTGACTTTTGTGCTATACGCTGCTATTCGGTGGGTTTCTGCGCACCACTGCGATCAAGCATGGTGCGCTTTGCTCTGTGGAGGCCAAAAATTGTGTCCGCGGCTAGGGTAACCCACCGAATAGCTGTGTATAGCACAAAGTCAGAACTATCCTATCCAAACCTAACCATACGCAACATAAGCAGACGTAGCGTAACCAAAACTGACG
>NW_017084821.1:0-306 GCF_001483705.2 Eufriesea mexicana
GGCATCTCGAGAGGAATGATCGTTCCCGAAGACGTGACCCTAGCTTCCACCAGGAAGACGAAGGTCAGGGAGCAGTCGAAAGCCAAGGAAGTCATAGACGCGTTCGAAAATAGGAACTCGAGCGAGCTGGCGAAGAATACCTTGGAAAATTCCGAGTCTCGAGTGACTGCGATCACGCCTGGTCCTCGAGAAACTGAGAATTCCACGAAACAGGCGACGAAGAAGAGACGGAGGCCATTGAAGAACGCTATCTCTACCGTGGAATCGGTCACTGAGGCTAGTCGAGCTCGTCGAAGGCAGAAGTCT
>NW_017084822.1:0-306 GCF_001483705.2 Eufriesea mexicana
AGCCCCATCCGCCCAGGCGACGACCTGGACGGCCGCGGCGAAGAGGTCGCGGTCGATGCGCCCGAGCTCTCATCGCGACGCGGCGGCGTGCATCCCGCTGGATGGTTCCAGGTCGGTGCGTGGAGTGACGGCAAGCATCATGGTGATGTGGAGGTGGTCGCTAAGCGTTACCATTGCCACCACCACCCTCCAGGCTGTGACACGTCGCACAGCTGCCGGCGATGCAAGCGACAAGTCCACGATGGACGTGCCGATCCACCGGACGCCAGTGCTTACGGAACCCCGGTTGAGCAACCAGAGATCCAA
>NW_017084823.1:0-306 GCF_001483705.2 Eufriesea mexicana
AGGGATCGTTGTCGAACGAGACGTCCGATTTCGCGTAAAACGCTCGAGCGCTAACGACGAACGTTTATCCGTCCCGTCCGACAAAGAACGCGACTTCGAGCAGCGTGTAATTCTCTATCTTCCCTCGAAACTTTGGAAAAAGTCGCGTCGCTTCTTCCTATCGTTGATTCGAACAAACGACCATCTGCTACTGCGCGCGAAAAAGTAAAAGTCCATTCGACCACTTTGTTCGTAGCTTCGCGATATTGCATTTACTTCTGCGTCATCGGACTTGTCGCGTAATCGCCTGAAACGCGTCTTGAATTT
>NW_017084824.1:0-306 GCF_001483705.2 Eufriesea mexicana
ATGTAGCCCTGTCTTTACTATACATTTGTTATTCTGGAGTTGTCTTGGAACTGACATTATGAGTGAAAAATGTTATCCAACCGTTGCAATACTGTGAACATTGCTTTTCTCAGTACTGTGATGTGAATTGCTAATATCTGCACGGAAAATGGGTCTGTCTTTTGCCATTGTAGAATATATATAAGATCTAAATTATCACTGAAGAGATAAATACGGCGGCTGCAACGCTCTCTTGGTACATGCACTAAATGCAGTACTGCGATTGTAAATATCATTAGTCGTACCCGTACTAAACATTGGTAATGC
>NW_017084825.1:0-306 GCF_001483705.2 Eufriesea mexicana
CAGAACACTGGGGGAAGAGATCGCCCCCACACTGCTGCAATGTAGAGTTTGCTTCACTATTGAATTTCACCATAATATAAATTGATAAAAATCCAGAAATTATAATTAATCGCTTGAGCTCGCGAATGACTGGCACAATACTCAACCAGAAGCAGGCGAATCTTTCGATACACGATTTTCCTAATTAAACAGTTGGTTGTCAATCCGTAAGGTGTCAATCCGCAAGGTCCATCAACCATCATGATTCTTTGCTTTTGTAGATGGAATATTAATAAAATTCACCCATTGGCATGTTTCTAAATAATT
>NW_017084826.1:0-306 GCF_001483705.2 Eufriesea mexicana
TCTTGATAGATTCAATCTAATATTGATAATTCTCTGAATTCTTCTTTAAGTAGAAGATAATCTCAGGTTACTTTGAATAAGTATATGGAGATTGTGCTTTTTTAATCACTCCAAGATTAGGTTTTGCGAAGCTTCTGTCCGCATTGAAGTTTGGTGTTTTGTTTATAGGTTAGGTTTAGGTTAGATTCGTGTAGGATTCGGAATTGTGTAATATAGGTTAGGTTTATGTTAGATTTGTGTAGTATTCGGAATTGTGTAATAGGAAATGTCTAATTTCCGATGTAAATAAAAGGTTCTAATTTTTAG
>NW_017084827.1:0-306 GCF_001483705.2 Eufriesea mexicana
CGACTGCCGCGTATCCGCGTGGCCGAAAGGCAAATAAGAAAGAAAGCTCCTAGGCAGCAGTCCCTTTCTAAGCTTCGCCAGCAGCCCGTAGAAACGATACTTTTCGCCGTGGAAAACACCGGAAAAGTATTATTAACTCCGCGAGTGCCACCACAACCCCATGGAACTCGTTTCCACGCGCGTCCTTTGTGATACGCGCATAAAAGCAGCTCGATGGCTTATTTTGTTCCTCTCTCGCCTCCTTCCTCTCGCTCTCTTCGTCTTTGCTGCTTTCCCCCTTCCTTCACCTTCTTTTTCCCTTTTCCC
>NW_017084828.1:0-306 GCF_001483705.2 Eufriesea mexicana
TCTACAATATGTTATAGCTTGGTGAATAGAACGCCTAGCACCTTCAATCCAATGGCAAGTACAACCATCTACTTGCCACAGAATAGATCTATTCAAAATCTATAACCAGTTCTAGCATGGTGAATAGATCGCTTAACGCCTTCAATCCAATGGCTATTACAGCCATCAACTTGCCAGAGATTTGGTCTAATCAAAATCTGTAATCTGTTATAGGTAGACGAATAGGGCACCTAACGCCTTCATTCCAATGGCAAGTACAGCCATCTACTTGCCAGAGAAGGGGTCTATTCAAAATCTATAACCTGT
>NW_017084829.1:0-306 GCF_001483705.2 Eufriesea mexicana
GAACTTTCCAATCACATTCTAAAGCATTGCAATGGCTGCAGCACGCCAATTGAATCTTTCCTCGGTATTTATATAATACAGATGGCTCACCACGATATTAGTCGAATATGTCAATAAAATTGTATTTTCCAACCAGATTCTACAGGACTGCAATGGCTATAGCACAGCAACAGAATCATTCCTACGTATTTATGCACGAAAGTTAGCCCACCACGATATTAGACGAAAATGTCAATATAATTCAATTTTCCAGGACGATTCTATAGCTTTGCAATGCCTATAGCACACCAACAGAATCTTTCCTCC
>NW_017084830.1:0-306 GCF_001483705.2 Eufriesea mexicana
CTCTGCTCGGCTCTGTAGAGGCCAGTAATTGCGGTCTCGACATTTTAAGTTGAGATACGCTACGTTCGGCTAGGTTATGTTAGTTATGGTTAGGTCTGGATAGCTTCGACTTTCGTGGTATAAACTGACGTACAGTGGGCTTCTGCGCTCTATTATGCCCTACTATGCCCTGCTTGGCTCTGTGGCGGGCAGCAATAGCTGTCGACGTAGGTAAGGTTTAGTTATATTACGTTTGGTTCTGTCCAGTTTGGTTAGGTTTGGACTAGATAACCTTGACTTATGTGCTATACGCTGCTATTCGGTCGA
>NW_017084831.1:0-306 GCF_001483705.2 Eufriesea mexicana
GCTTATTTCGGTTATGATAGCTCTGTTGTTCGGTGGGCTTCTGCGCCCTACTGTGCTCTATTATACTCTACTTGGCCCTGGCGAGGCCAGCAACAGTGGCCGCGACACGTTACTTTGTGTTAGGCTACGTTTGGTTAGGTTACGCTAGTCTGGGTTAGGTTTTCGGTGTCTTTGACAGTTCTGCTGTACACTGCACAACTATGGATTTCTGAGCACTATAGTTCTCTACTATGCTCTGCTCTGCCCGGTGCAGGCCAGCAATAGTAGTCGCGGCGCGTTATGATGGGTTAGGCAACGTTTCGTTTG
>NW_017084832.1:0-307 GCF_001483705.2 Eufriesea mexicana
AGAGTATAGTAGAGCTATGTAGAGCGTAGAAGCCCAACGAATATCAGTATTTGGCACAAAAGTGAAACATACCCGTCCTAACCTATCCTAACTTAATATAGCCAAACATAACCTAACTTAACTTAACGTGCCGAGACCACTATTGCAGGCTTGCCCAGAGCAAAGCAGAATATAATGCAGTCCAGTAGGTCGCAGGCAGCCACCAAATAGCAGTATATAGCACAAAAGTGGAACATACCCTAACTTAACCTGACCCAACCTAACACAACCAAACGTAGCCTAACTCATAATAATGGGCCAATGCCAC
>NW_017084833.1:0-307 GCF_001483705.2 Eufriesea mexicana
CTGCTGACAACCCCATAGCCGAGCAAAATATGTTAGGGTACAGCAGAGAGCAGTAATCCACCGTATAGCAGTTTATAGCACAAAAGTCCTAGCAACCTTAACCAAACATAACCAAACCTAACTTAACCAAACATAAACTAGCTAAAGCAAACGTGTCACGCCCACTATTGCTGGCCTGGGCAGAGACTAGCAGATGCTAGAATAGCAATGCAGAACATATTACAGCACAGTAGAGGCCAGAAATCAACCGCATAGCCGTGTACTCCAAGAAAGTCGAAGCTATCCGACCCTAACAGTAACCAACATA
>NW_017084834.1:0-307 GCF_001483705.2 Eufriesea mexicana
ATCAAACGAGCCACCGCCGTCATTGCGGGCCGCCCCAGCGACTAGCTGATGCTAATACAGCAACGCAGAACGCAGATACCGATCGAATGGCTCTGTGTAGCACAGAAGTCTAAACCATCATTGCCATTCTAAACCTGACCTAACCTAACCAAACGTAACATATGTCAAACAATACTGCCATCTCCGGTATTGCTGGACACCCCAGATTCAAGCAAATGCTAGTAGAGCCGTGGATTGCACACACATCGACAGTACAGCAGTGTACAGCACAAAAGCCAAAGATATCCTAACGCAACCAGTTCTAACA
>NW_017084835.1:0-306 GCF_001483705.2 Eufriesea mexicana
CTAACGTGCCGAGAGCACCATTGCTGGCTTCCCCAGCGCCAAGCAGAGCATATCAGAGCACAGTAGGGTGCAGAAACCCGCAGGATAGTAGTTTATAGCTCAAAAGTCAAAGCTATCCTTTCCTAACCTAACCAAACGTATCATAGGCGGACGTTACGGAACCCAACCTGACGTGCCACTGCCGCTGTTGCTGGCATCGCGAGAGCTAACCAGAGTACCACAGAGCAATTTAGAACACTTAAATCGTCCGAATAGCAGTGTATAGCACAAAAGTCAACGCTATCCTAACCAATTTAATTCGAACCT
>NW_017084836.1:0-306 GCF_001483705.2 Eufriesea mexicana
TATCGAGATGACATGACTTTCTTGCATATATAACGGTAAAGTTTCCACTGGCGTGCTATAGCCGTCGCAATGCTATAGAACATGCCTGGAAAATTCAATTCTATTGACATTTTCGTCTAATATTGTGGTTAGTTAACTTGCTGGCGTAAATAAGTAGGAGAGATACTATTGGCGTGTTATAACGTTTGCACTGCTATGGACTCTGGCAGGAAAATACAATTTTACTGACATTTTAGACTAATTTCGCGGTGAGCCACCTTTCTTGCATAAATAAGGAGGAATAATTCTATTGTAGTGCTATAGCCA
>NW_017084837.1:0-307 GCF_001483705.2 Eufriesea mexicana
CAGGAATCCACCTAATAGCAGACAATAGCACTAAAGTCAAAGCTACCCTCTCCTAGCCTAACCAATCGTAACATATCCAAGCGTAACGTAGCTCATCCTGACGTCCTGCAACCACAATTGCTGGCCTCTCCAGAGCCACGCAGACCGTATAAGTGGAAAGTAGAGCGGAGAAATCCACCGAATATCAGTGCACAGAACAAGAGTTACAGCTACCCTAATCAAACTTAGCATAACCCGAACTAACCGAACGCAACCTCACCAAAACTAACGCGCCGAGACCACTATGGCTGGCCTTCCCAGAGCCAAG
>NW_017084838.1:0-307 GCF_001483705.2 Eufriesea mexicana
TTTTTTTCAGATTTTAATTATTTTTCTTCTCCCACATTTTATTTCTATTTAAACATTCGAATATTTCGCATAATATTCGAATGTCTCATGGTTGGGTTATTTATTTCTCATCGTTGGTTTCTTCATGTCTCATCGTTGGTTTTGAGCCAATTTTTCTTCAGGGTTCTAATTATATTTTTTTTCTATTTCAGATTTTAATTCTTTTTCTTCTTCCAGATTTTTCTTCTTTCAGAAACGACGCGGAATGCGTGCGTTTAGACCTAAGTAATTATAAGTAGTCATAAGATAGCATCCTAGATTAAGTTTC
>NW_017084839.1:0-307 GCF_001483705.2 Eufriesea mexicana
CCGACCCGACACGATTCGACCCGTCCCGACCAGACCTGACCTGACCTGACCTAACATGCCCTGCCCTGGCCTGACCTGAGCTGACCCGACCTGACTTGAGCTGGGCTGAGCTGAGCTGATCCGACCTGACCTGACCTGACCTGACCTGGCCTTGCCTGGCCTGGCCTGACCCGTCCTGCCATGACCGGACCTGACCTGTTCTGGCCTGAACTGACCTGACCTGATCTGACCTGACATAACGTGACCTGCCCTGGCCTGACCTGACCTGTCCCGACGTGACCAGACCAGACCCGACCAGACCTGACCT
>NW_017084840.1:0-307 GCF_001483705.2 Eufriesea mexicana
ACGTATAGCATTGTATAACACAAAAGTCAAAGCTATCCTATCCCAACCACATCAAACGTAACATAAGCAAACGTATCTTAGCCGTTCCTACCGTGTCGAGGCGTCTATCGCTGCCCCCCTCAGAGCCAAGGAGATCATATTAGAGGAGAATCGAGCGCAGAAATACATAGGACCGCAGTGTATAGCAGAAAAGTTTCAGCCATCCAAATCTAGCCCAAATAAATGTAACCGTACCAAACGAAGCCTAACTCGACATTGCGAGCTGTGGCCGCTATTGTTGGACTCCCCAGAGTAAAGCAGATTATAG
>NW_017084841.1:0-306 GCF_001483705.2 Eufriesea mexicana
ATCGATCCATACATCTATCCATCCATACATCCATCCATCCATACATTCATACATCCACACACCAATAAATCCATCCATCCATATATGCATACAACCATACATACATCCATACATACATCGACACATACATCCATACATCCATCCGTCCATACATCCATCCACTCACATATCCAGCCGTCCATACATACATACATATATAGATCCAAACATCCATACATATATAGATCCATACATCCATACATTCGTAAACCCATACGTTCGTACATTCACACATACATACATCCATACATCCATACATCCACACAT
>NW_017084842.1:0-307 GCF_001483705.2 Eufriesea mexicana
TCCGGTTACGTTTGTTTCGGTTAGCTTTGTTCGCATTAGGTAAGCATATCTCTGATTTTAATGATATACACTGACATACTATGGACAACTGTGCTCTACTATCCTCTAATGTGCCCTGCTTGGCGATAGCGAGGCCAGGAAAAGTGACCTCGGCCCGTTAGTTTGAGTTAGGCTATGTTTGGTTAAGTTCCGTTGGTTTGTGTTAGGCTTTGGCAGCTAAGACTTTTCCGATATACACCGCGATTATATGGATTTCTGCGTTCTAGTTACCATATTTGTGTTCTACTTGGCTCTGTGGATGCCAGGA
>NW_017084843.1:0-307 GCF_001483705.2 Eufriesea mexicana
GGAACGAAGAGCGCAGAAATCCATAGAATCGCAGTGTATTGCACAAAAGTCACAGCCACCATGACCCAACCAAACCAAACATAACATATCCGAACGTAAACGAACCCAACCTAAAGTGCCGAAGATATTATTGCTGGTCTCCACAGGGCCAAGCAGAGAACGCTAGAGAACGGCAGAGCACAGGAATACACACCATTGCAATGTGTAGCACAAAAGTCGATGACATCCTAGCATAACGTGGCCAAGCGTAACCTAACCGAACGTAGCCTAAATCAACTTAAAGTGACGAGACCATAACTGCTGGTCT
>NW_017084844.1:0-307 GCF_001483705.2 Eufriesea mexicana
CTCTAATATTTCCAAGTTCCCACAAAATTCGGGAATCAAATATGAAAAACGCGAGCAAAGGAAGACTAAGTTATAATCGCGACACGCCTGATCGAATTCGCGATTATTTGAAAGACCGACTTGCCTAGGCGACGTACTCCCGTGTACAGAGATAACTGCATGTAGGGCACCTTGCCGATCGGCCTAGCTCAACTCCAGTCACTGCCGCATTCGCCAAAACTTACACGTAGACCAAGGATAGTCCCCGAACCACTGAAACCCCAGGGTCGATACGAGGGTCCGGCGGGGCATTGCAAGCCGGACAGAC
>NW_017084845.1:0-306 GCF_001483705.2 Eufriesea mexicana
TACAGCATTGCAATGGCTATAGCACGCCAAAGGTACCTTTCCTCCTTACTTATGCAAGGAAGCAAGCTCACCACGATATTAGTCGAAAATGTCAATAAAATTGTACTTTCCAGCCCGGTTCGGCAGCATTGCAACGGCTATAGCAGGCCAAAAGGATTTTCTCTCCTTACTTATGCAAAGAAGTCAGCTCGCCACGATATTAGTCGAAAATGACAATAAAATCGTACTTTCCAGCCAGATTCTATAGCATTAAAATGGTTATAGCTTGCCAATATAATCTTTCCTCCTTGTTTATGCAAGAAAGTT
>NW_017084846.1:0-307 GCF_001483705.2 Eufriesea mexicana
TCAACCTGACGTGCAGGGACGCCTATTGCTGGCATACCCAGAGTCGAGCAGATTATGGTAGGGTAATGTAGAGCGTAGGATCCGCCGAATGGCAGTGCACGACGCAAAAGACAAAGCTATCCTATCCTAACATATCCAAACGCAGTGCAACCATCCGTATCCTAACTGAATCTAACGTGCCGAGGCCAATATTGCTGGAATCCCAAGAGCCAAGCAGAGTATACTAGGTCGCAGGAGAGCCAAAGGAGCCACCATATGGCAGCGTATAGCGCAAAAGTCAAAGCCAGCCCCTCCTAACCCAACCAAT
>NW_017084847.1:0-307 GCF_001483705.2 Eufriesea mexicana
TAGAAATTTCCTCTGAAAATCCTCGCATCCTCGCAGGAATAATTTCGAAAGTAACCATAACTCTAAAATTCAAAATTTTCTCTAAAAATCCTCGCATCCTCGAAACAAAAGGTACTACCTTATAGACCTCATAGAAATAATTTCGAAATTAACCATGACTCCAAAATTCCAAATTTCCTCTGAAAATCCTCGCCTCCTAGCATCCTCGAAACCACGACCACGCACAACCCCTACAGTCCTCGCGGGAATAATTTCGAAAGTAACCATAACTCTAAAATTCGAAATTTCGTTTAAAAATCCTTGCATC
>NW_017084848.1:0-306 GCF_001483705.2 Eufriesea mexicana
AAAATTCAATTCTATTTACACTTTCGACTAATATCGCGGTGAGGTATCTTTCGTGCCTAAATACGGAGGAAATATCTATTGACGTGCTATAGCCATTGCAATTCTATAGTATCTGGCTGGAAAATTCAATTTTTTAGACATTTTCGACTAATATCGTGGTGAGCTGACATCTTTGCATAAATAAGGAGGAATAATTCTTTTGGCACGCTATAGCCATTGCAGTGCTATAGAATCTGGATGCTGAATACAATTTTATAGACATTTTCGGCTAATATCGTGGTGAGCTAACTTTCTTGTATAAATAAG
>NW_017084849.1:0-307 GCF_001483705.2 Eufriesea mexicana
AGGTCAGATCAGTCGGGTAAGCTCAGTTCAGATCAGGTCATGTCAGGTCAGTTCAGTTCAGTTGAGGTCAAGTTATGCCAAGTCAGGTCAGGTCAGGTCAGTCAGGGCAGGTCAGGGCAGGTAAGGTCGGTTAAATTCAGGGCAGGGCAGGTCAGGTCAGGTAACCTCAGCTCAGGTGAGGTCAGGTCAGCTAAGGTCAGTTCATGCCAGTTCAGGTCAGGCCAGGTCAGGCAAGGTCAGGTCTGGTCAGGTCAGGTCAGATCAGTCCGGTCAGCTGAGGCCTGGTCACGTCCGGTCTGCTCTCCTA
>NW_017084850.1:0-307 GCF_001483705.2 Eufriesea mexicana
GAGTAATGGGTCAGCCTCGCTGACCCAACGGAGCCCACGGAGCCGTCGCAAGAACCGACGTCTCACGGACGTATGCGGGCTAGGGGAAGCGGAGGAAAGTGATGGCGAAGGTAGGTGAATCCGGCTTTGGAAGAGCCAGGCTGGGAATCGGGGATCGGGGAGGGGTGTGTACGACAACAAGGAACGTCGTCGGGACACGGGAAGGATGAGCGGGGTGGGGAGCATCGCTCCTCGGCCAGGGGCAGCCGGGCGTGGGACAGCGAAGACTGGCTCTTCTTTTTCTTCTTTTTCCTCTTCTTCTTCCGCT
>NW_017084851.1:0-307 GCF_001483705.2 Eufriesea mexicana
ACGTAATATAACTCAAACTAACATGCCGCGAACAGCATTGCTGGCCTCCACAGAACCAAACAGGGCATAACAGAGCAGAGTAGATCTCAGGAATCCATAGAATCGCAGTGTATGACTGAAAAATCGAAGCTATCCTAACGCAACCAAAGTTAACATAACCTATCCAATCCCAACCTACCTCAACCTAACTGGCCGAGACCGCCATTGCTGGCTTCTCCACGCCCATCCAGAGAATATTAGAACGCTGTAGAGCGCAGAAATCCACCGAATGGCAGTGTTTGGCGCAAAAGTCAAAGCCGTCCTAACC
>NW_017084852.1:0-306 GCF_001483705.2 Eufriesea mexicana
GAAAATTCAATTTTATTGACATTTTCGAATAATATGGTGGGGAGCTTACTTTCTTCGACAAATGAGGTGGAAAGACTAGATTGGCGTGCTACAGCCACTGCAGTGCTATAGAACCTGCCTGGAATATTCAATTTTATTGACATTTTTTCGGGTAATATCATGGTGAGCTGTCTTTGTTGCATAAATACGGTGGAAGAATGCTATTGGCGTGCTATAGCCGCTGCAATTCTATAGAATCTGCCTCGAAAATTCAATTTTATTGAGAATTTCAACCAAAATCATCGTGTGGAAACCTTCTTGCATAAA
>NW_017084853.1:0-307 GCF_001483705.2 Eufriesea mexicana
ACAGATTTAATTTTTGTGCTGTACACTGCCATTCGTGGACTTCTGCGCTATGCTGTGCTGTACAATGTCCCGCCTGGCAGTGGGGTGGGCAGCAACATTGGTTTCGGCCCGTTCGATTGATTCACGCTATCTATGGATATGTCCTGTTGGTTTGGGTTAGGCTCCCGTAGCATTGATTTTTCTGATATACACTGCGATTATATCGCCACGTTAGGTAGCGTCACACTATGTTTGCTATGTTCCATCGGTTTGGGTTAGGCTTGGGTAGCTTTGACTTTTCTAATATACACTACGATTATATGGATTT
>NW_017084854.1:0-307 GCF_001483705.2 Eufriesea mexicana
AGCCTAACCGAACGCAGATTAACAGAACCCAACGCGCCGATACCACTATTGCCGGCCTCCGCATCGCCGGTCAGAGCATATTGGAGCACAGTAGAGCGCAGAAGTCCACCGAATATCCGTGTCCCAACTTAAAGCTGTCCCAAGCAGACATGTCCTATCCCAACCTAGCCGAGCTTAAGCAGATCCAATATAACGTCCCGATACCACTCTTGCTGGGCTTGCCAGAGCCAAGCTGATAGCAATGGGGCATTGTACGCCGCAGTAATTCGCCTAATAGCAGACTAAAGCACTAAAGTCTCAACTATCC
>NW_017084855.1:0-307 GCF_001483705.2 Eufriesea mexicana
ATTAAAATTTCGTTCATCATTGAAGTACATAAATAACTGAATAAATATATCTACTATCGTGTGTTCTTTTTTTATTTTATTAATGAAATTAGATTTAGCATGATTCAGACTACTTATTATTGGTAAATATAGAAAATAATTTATCGAACACGTTTCATAAAACTTCCGAATATCCTGTGAACTTTAAAAGCGATTTTTGTTTCCACCATTGCCATCCTACTTTTGATAAAATCGAATGTAAAGTAATTCGACTCACGTCTCGCATCGTAGACGTATTCGTCATTTCGTGAAATCTCGAAACACATCG
>NW_017084856.1:0-307 GCF_001483705.2 Eufriesea mexicana
AAACTAACCGAACGTAACATAAGACAGCCTAGCATGCCGCGGTCACTATTTGCGGCCTCTACGAAGCAAAGCAGAGCATATTAGAACGCAGTAGAGCAGAGGAGTCCACCGAGAGGCAGTATGCAGCACTAAACTCAATGGTACCCTCTCATAACCGAAACAAATGCAACACTACCCAGCGTAACTGAACTCAACCGAACGTGCCGCCAACTATATTCCTGGCCTCCGCAGAGCCAAGCAGAACATATTAGAGGAGAGCAGGGCGCAGAAATGCATATAGCCGCAGTGTACAGCAGAAAAGTCAAAA
>NW_017084857.1:0-307 GCF_001483705.2 Eufriesea mexicana
ATTCTATTGGCGTGCTGTAGACGTTGCAATGATATAGAGTGTGGTTGGAAAATTCAATTTTATAGTCATTTTCTACTTATATCGTGGTTAGATAACATCCTTCCCTAAGTAAGGTGGAAAGATACTTCTGGATTGCTATAGCCATAGCAATGCTGCAGAATCTGGCTCGAAAGTTCAATTTTATTGACATCTTCGACTAATATCGTGGTGAGCTAACTTTCTTGCACATAGAAGGAGGAAAGTATATATTGGCAAGCTATAACCATTGCAATGCTATAGAATCTGGATGGGAAATACAATTTTATTG
>NW_017084858.1:0-307 GCF_001483705.2 Eufriesea mexicana
GTCTTGAATTATACATTGAAAAGCGTTTACTTCATATTGTAGATAAGAATTAATGGACTAGGACGAGCTGCAATTGCATATCCTTTTTCGTCACAAGATAATTATAAAGAACGATAGTCACTTCTTTTTACCCATAATCCCAATAGATAGACGAAGGATTTTGTGGTTTGGAAGAGTTGGAATTATAATGAGAGTTGAATTTAATAACAGAATTGAAAAATTTCGGGAATTATTGAGATTAGAAGTGGCTAGATAAGGTCTCTTTCTACGTTCAGTTAGAATACAGGAGATATACCTTCCTAAGAAT
>NW_017084859.1:0-307 GCF_001483705.2 Eufriesea mexicana
CACCTTGTCATATCCCTCGAATATTCAAGTGGTTAATAAACAACTGGATAATCTGGGAAATGTAATTTTCCAAAAATTCCACTACTTCTCTCGCTTAATCAACCCCTAATTTCATCGCCTCTAGCAAAAATCAGCACCTTGCCATATCCCTCGGATACGCAGAAGGTTAATAAACAACAGGATAGTTTATATGGGAACTGTCATCCTCCAAAACCTCCACCATCCCTCTCGATTAATCAACCCCCACTTTCATCATTCCTAACAAAAGTCAACACCTTGTCAAATCCCTGAAATATTCAAATGGTTA
>NW_017084860.1:0-307 GCF_001483705.2 Eufriesea mexicana
AGAAAATTTCGCTGAAATGCAACGATCACTGTCATACCCAACTCAAATCTAACCTAAACTGACCTTAAATTCACGATTTAAGTATCTCCAGAGTAGTACAGTTCAACAGTATAGCAGTGCAGTATAATCAAAAGCAATTTTCAATATCGATATCAGTAACCAAAAATAATTTGTTTATAATTATTGTCAAGAAAGTCAATAATTTTTGTCATCTAAAATGGTTATTTGCAGCTGAAAATAATTCCCATCGACAGTAATAATTATTCCTAATCAGAACACATAAACGTTGATATTTTTTAATACTTCT
>NW_017084861.1:0-307 GCF_001483705.2 Eufriesea mexicana
ATGGACGGATTGTTGGATGGATGTATGGATGGAAGTTTGTATGGATCGATGGATGAATTGTTGTATGGATGTGTTGATGGATGGATGGATGGAACGATGGTATTATGTATGTGTGTATGGAAGAATGGTTGGATGGATGGAACGACGGATCTACGGATGTATGTATTTATGGATGTTTGTATGGGTGTATGAATGGATGTATGGATGTACGTATGTCTGTATGTATATATGGATGGATGTATGTGTGGTTGGATGTATGGATGTATGGATGTGTGGATGTATATATGTATGTATGGATGGATGGATG
>NW_017084862.1:0-307 GCF_001483705.2 Eufriesea mexicana
ATGAAACGCGAAGTATTGTTGCGATACATACTGCATGTCGCAGAGATATTCGCGATACTCTGCGAATTTTGTACGATTTTTATTATTTTGCAGCATAAATTTAAAATTTCTTATTTTCGAAGAGAAAGATACATTGTAATCGGGAATTAAATTTATTTAATATCACAAAATTATTCACAGGAACGTGTTAATTATTTGCAGAAATTTGTCTTTGAAATTTATCTAATAGCCGAAATATTTACCAGTCTAATTTGCTTTTGCTTCAAACTTCGTTCTCACGGTTAAACTATTTTAAAACTCAGGAGCC
>NW_017084863.1:0-307 GCF_001483705.2 Eufriesea mexicana
AAAAGGCACATAGGGTTTCTACAGGCGTCCAAATTTGGGTAACATGTAGATAAGAAGCACCCTTCGACGAAAATAATATGGAGGTGTTCTGCATGCCAAAAGAGTTTCACGAAGCAGATGTCACCTCCCAAAGTGTAAGGGGACGACACGCTAGAGTGCTTCCGATAAAGCGTTTAAATGTGGCGCCTGTGGAAATGCCTTCGACTCAAAAAGAGGGCTGTCTACGCATGAACCACATAGACACCCCCAAGAGAGAAATATAAAGAGAGAAGTAGCCAGCACGAGCCAACGCAGGAGACCAGACAAT
>NW_017084864.1:0-307 GCF_001483705.2 Eufriesea mexicana
TTACGTTGGCTTGTGATGGGTGTGGATGGATTTGACTTTCGTGGTATACCTTGCCATTCTAGGAATTTTTACGCTCTACTCTCCTCCATTTTGTTCTGCTTCGCCCTGTGGGGTCCAGAAACACCGGTCGCGGCACGTTTGGGTTTAGTTATTCTACGTATGGTTAGGTGAGGTTAGCCCTGCTTAGGCCAGTGTGTCTTCGACTTTTGTGCTATACGTTGCTATTTGGTGGCTTTCTGCGCTTTGCTTTGCTGTACTACGCTCTGCTCGTTTCTGGGGAGGCCAGCAATAGTGGTCATGGCACGTT
>NW_017084865.1:0-307 GCF_001483705.2 Eufriesea mexicana
TAACAGAAAATGGAGAGTGAATGACTGGATCTGTTTGGTAGGTAATTGAGGATGAGTTTAATTGGATTGAAATTTGCTTTGGGCATAGGGTTTCTTGATTTTTGGGTATGTGTTTGTAGGGATTGAAAGGCTGCAATCTTTGTACCTTTCGTAGGAGCATCTTAGAAGGAGCTGAGAATATTCATAACCGAAAATGCTGAGTGAATGACTGGATCTTTTTGGTAGATGATCGAGAATGGGTTTGATGCCATTCTTAATCTTTAGGTATGTGTATCTAAGGGCTGAGAGGTTGCAATCCTTATATATT
>NW_017084866.1:0-307 GCF_001483705.2 Eufriesea mexicana
CACAAAAGTCAAACATATCCTGAGTTAGCTTTGCCTATCCTAACCTATCGAAACTTAGTGCAACACAACATAACGTGACGAGACCAATATTGCAGGCCTCCAGAGATCCAGGAACAACATACTAGAACAAAGTAGATCGCAGAAGCCCCCCGAATAGCAGTATATAGCACAAAATTCGAACATACCCTATCCTAACTGAACATACCATGGCATAACCGTAAGTAACCTAACCCTCCCTACCGTGCCATAGCCACTACTACTGGCCTCCCCAGTGCCAAGAAGAATGAACTGGAGGCAGAAATCCGCC
>NW_017084867.1:0-307 GCF_001483705.2 Eufriesea mexicana
TTTGTCTTGGGGAATGCAGCAATAACGGTCTCGGCACGTTGGTTTTGTGTTATGCTAAGTTTGTTTATGTTCCGTTGGTAAGGGTTATGCTTGGGTAGCTATAACTTTTCTGATATACGCAGCGATTCTACGGATTTCTGCGCTCCGCTCTCCACTAATGTGCTGTGCTTGGCTCTGGGGAGGCCAGCAATAGTGGTTGCGGCACATTAGATTCAGTTATGATAAGATTCGTTAAGTTACGAGAGGATGGCTTTGACTTTAGTGCTGTTGACTGCTATTAGGTGGACTTCTGCGCCACAGTGTGCTC
>NW_017084868.1:0-307 GCF_001483705.2 Eufriesea mexicana
TATATAACTATAATTATAATATAATAATTAATATTATATCTCGAAGGTATAGTGTTCATTTGCAATTGTATAATTCTAGAATTTGGTATTCATTCATTTATGGATCAAAACCAAAAAATTGTGCTATAATAATATAATTCTATGAATAGGATATCATAATAGGATAGAGTAATAGGATAATCCTATAATAATCCTAAATATCAACTTATTATCCTATTAATATTATTAATAATAATATATCTCTATAATAATAATAATAATAATACTGTATAACTACAACTATATAACTATAATTATAATATAATAA
>NW_017084869.1:0-307 GCF_001483705.2 Eufriesea mexicana
AGCAGCGTATAGCACCAAAGCTAAAGGCATCAAAGCCGAACCTAACCCAGCATACCCTAGCCAAGTGCAACATAACTCAAATTATCGTGTCACGACCACTATTGCTGGCCGAGCCAGAGTCGGGCAGAGTATAGCCGAGCAGTGTCGAGCGCAGAAGTCCACCAAATAGCTGTGTATACCACGAAAGTCAAAGCAATGCATACCTAATCCAAACCAACGTAACATAACCGAACGTACGATAACTCAGCGTAACGTACCGAGATCGCTACGGCTGGCTTCCGCAGAACCAAGCAGAATATGCTAGAGA
>NW_017084870.1:0-307 GCF_001483705.2 Eufriesea mexicana
GAGGCCCGCATCTACGGTCTCCACCACCAGGGCGACGACTGTGCTCCTGAAGAAGGGGCCGCTTTTTTGAGGCGAAATGTCCGACTGCCCGTGATGACAGCTCGGCGAGCTGGGCTGATGAAGCAGAGCAGCCGGAGACACCGGCACACTTTCCGTCTGACACATGTGCTAACCGGGAACGGGTGCCTTGGGGGTGCCTGTGCCGTGTCGGACGGGAAAGTGAGACGCGGCGTCACACTCCGTCGACGGGCGGTACACGGCGCAGCGCACGCTGGAGGGATGTCTGGCTTGGGCTAGCGCGCCCCGG
>NW_017084871.1:0-307 GCF_001483705.2 Eufriesea mexicana
AGGAGGAAAGATACTATAGGCATGCTATAGCCATTGCAATTCCATATAATCTGCGTGCAAAATCCGATATTATTTACATTTTCGACTAATATCGTGGTGAGCTAGCTTTCTTGCATAAATAAGTAGGAAAGATTCTACTGGCGTAATATAGTCTTTGCATTCCTATAGAATCTAGATGGAAAATTCGATTTTATTGAAATTTTCGACTAATATTGTGTTGGCCCATCTTTCTTCGATATGTAAAGAGGAAAGATTCTACTGGCGCGCTATAGTCATTGCGATGCTACAGAATCTGACAGGATAACTC
>NW_017084872.1:0-307 GCF_001483705.2 Eufriesea mexicana
TAAAAGATGATTAATGGTTAAATAATATGTAATAAAAGAATTGATTGAAAGTTGCATTATTAATTGGAAATCTTCCTCAATTTCATTGAATTAAAAATTGTCCAATGTAAGGAATAATTGATAATAAATCAGTAATAACTAATTGCACCGCAGAAATGTACTTGTCCTCAGTGTAAATCATAACTTATAAAGGCTGTTATTATTGAAATTAAGAAAATTAAAATTACCATAAGTCATACTTCTCATAATTTAAATGAGTTATAAAATAAATTTCGTGCAATATGTAAACATATTATTATAAAATAAG
>NW_017084873.1:0-307 GCF_001483705.2 Eufriesea mexicana
TTCAATTTTACTGACATTTTCGACTAATATCGTGGAGAGCAAGGTTTCTTGCATAAATAAGGAGGAAATATACCATTGGCGTGCAATAACCTTTGCAATGCAATAGAATCTGCATGGAAATTTCAATTTTAATGTCATCATCCACTAATGTCGTGGTGAGCTAACTTTCTTGCATAAATAAGGAGGAAAGTTCCTCCTGGAGTACTGTAGCCATAGCAATGCTGTAGAAACTGGTTGGAAAATCCAATTTCATTGACATTTTTGGCTTATAACGTGGAGAGCTAACTTTCTTGCATAAATATGGAGG
>NW_017084874.1:0-307 GCF_001483705.2 Eufriesea mexicana
CATACATGCATACATCCATACCTTCTTAGAACCATACATTCATACATACATATATCCATACACGCATACTGCCATACATCCATACATCCTTACATCCATCCATCCATGCATCCATCCATTCATACATCCCAACATTCATGCATCCATGCATCCAAAAATCCATCCATACATCCATGCATACATCCATCCGCCCATGCATGCATCCATACAGACATCAATGCATTCATCCATACATACACCAATACATTCGTCCATACTTACATCCATACATCCATTTATCCTTACATCCATAGATTCGTACATCCAT
>NW_017084875.1:0-307 GCF_001483705.2 Eufriesea mexicana
CCTCTCCTAACAAAAGCAACCGTAATATAATCGAAAGTAGCCAAGCTCAACCTAACGCGCCGCTACCAATATTGCTGGCCACCACAGAACCATGCAGAATACACTAGTGGTGAGTGGAACGCTGTAATCCATAGAATCGAAGTGTATATCGCAAACGACAAAGCAACCCAAGGCTTAGTAATTCCGGGGAACATAACCAAACGTAGCCTACCTCAGCCTAACGTGCCGAGGCCGCTATTGCTGAACACCCCAGGGCCAAGCGGGTCATAATGGAGCACTGTAGAGCGCATAAGTCCACAGACTAGCA
>NW_017084876.1:0-307 GCF_001483705.2 Eufriesea mexicana
TTATATTTATATATATTAAAAAACGCTATACTTTTAATTGATTAATCATTCAATTTACACTTCCTTTATTTCGAGAAATTGTAATAACGTAATAAATATTGCAATGCAATGTAAAATCGTAATCATATACACGAATTATATACAAGTCATTTATATTCATATTCATTTACAATATATTTAAATAAATATATCAAATTATATAATATATAATAAATATATTAAATAAATATAATAAATTATCAATTTATATTTATATATATTAAAAAACGCTATACTTTTAATTGATTAATCATTCAATTTACACTTC
>NW_017084877.1:0-307 GCF_001483705.2 Eufriesea mexicana
CGTGTCTTCGACGTTTCGAAGAAAACGTGGCGTATTGTTGCCTGGTAATCGGTTAGACGAAGTGTTTGAAGAGAACCGTGTCTCTGAGGTCTCGAATCGAGGTGTTAGAAGAGAACCGTCGTCTCTGAGTGTCGAAAGGAAGTAGTTTAGAAAGGACCGGTGTGTTCGATGTTTCAAAAAGAAGTAGTTGAAGAGAGAACCCGTGTCTCTCAAATCTCGTACGGAAGTATTTTAGAGAGAACCTGTGTCTCTCAGATCTCGTACCGAAGTGAGCTCCTCGATCTTCCTAAGATCGGCCTTAGGAAAA
>NW_017084878.1:0-307 GCF_001483705.2 Eufriesea mexicana
TATTGACATTTTCGACTAATACCGTTGTAAGCACACATTCTCGTATGCATAAGGAGGAAAGTTTCTATTGGCGTGCCTCAGCCATTGCAATGCAATGGACTGTGACTAGAAAATTCAATCTAATTGACTTTTTCCACTAATAACGAGGTGAACAAACATTCTCGCATATATAAAGATGAAAGTTTCTATTGGCATGCTATAGCCATTCCAATGCAATAAAATCTGACTCGAAAGTTCAGTTTTATTAACATTTTCGACTAACGCCCTGGTGTGCAGCCTTCCATGCATAAATAACGAGGAAAGTTTC
>NW_017084879.1:0-307 GCF_001483705.2 Eufriesea mexicana
AAAGACGACGTCATCCTATCCTAACCAAGCCAAACATATCATAACAAAGCGCAACTATACACATACCATCGTCCGAGACAAATACTGCTGGCCACACCAGAGGCAAGCAGAATATGCAGAGCACGGTAGGGCGCAGAAACCGTGGGAATATCGGTGTATAGCATGAAAGTCAAAGCTATCCTCTTCTAACCTATCCAATCGTAACATAACCAAACGTACTCTAATACAACCTATAGTGCCTTGACCACTATTTTCGGCCCCCGCAAGGACGAGCAGAAAATAATAGGGCTCAGTAGAGCGCAGGAAT
>NW_017084880.1:0-307 GCF_001483705.2 Eufriesea mexicana
TGGTATGGTGGTTGTATGTATGTATGGATGGATGAATGGATGTATGATGGGATGCATGTATATTTGTATGGATGTATTGGTCAATGGATCTATAGATGGATGGAGGTATGTGTGGATGGATTTATAGATGTATGCATGTATGAATGTATGGATGTAAGGATGGGTGGATGTATGGATGGATAGATGTATGGATGTATATTTGTATGGACGCATACATGTATGGATGCATGTATGTATGAATGTATGGATGTACGAATGTATGGATGTATGCATGTATGGATGTATGAATGTATGGATGTATGGATGT
>NW_017084881.1:0-307 GCF_001483705.2 Eufriesea mexicana
CGACTAATACAGTGGTGAGCTAGTTTTGTTGCATAAATAAGGAGGAAAGATTCTATGGGCATGGAATAGCCGTTGCAATGCTATAGAATCAGACTGGAAAATTCAATTCTATTTACATTTTCGTCTAATATCGTGGTGAGCATATTTTGTTCCATAAATAAGGAGGAAAGTTTCTATTGGCATGCCATAGCCGTTGTAATGCTATTGAATCTGACTGGAAAATTCAAGTTTATTGACATTTTCTACTAATATCGTGGTGAGGTAATTTCGTTGCATAAATAAGGAGGAAAGAAGCTATTGGCATTCT
>NW_017084882.1:0-307 GCF_001483705.2 Eufriesea mexicana
CATCCACACATCCATTCATCCATACATTCATCCATCCATACATCCTTCTTTCCATACATCTTTACATACATACATCCCCCCATCCATACATTCATACATCCACACAACCATACACCTATAAATCCATACATCCTTACATATGATCATCCATACATTCATACATACGTACATCCGTACATCCATACCTCAATCCATCCATACATACATCCATCCATATATTCATACATCCACACATCCATGAATCCGTCCATCCATACATCCATACATCTATCCATCCATCCATCCATCCACCAATCCATTCATCCAT
>NW_017084883.1:0-307 GCF_001483705.2 Eufriesea mexicana
CGCCAATAGAATCTACCATCCTCAATAACTCAAAAAAGAGAGCTCCCAGCGATATTAGTCGAAACTGTCAATATAATTGAACTTTCGAGCCTGATTCTATAGCATCGCAAAGGCTATTGTACGCCAATAGTATCATTCCGCCATATTTACGTAAGAGAGGTAGCTCACCACGATAGTAGTCGAAAATGTCAACAAAACTGTATTTTCCAGCCACAATCTATACCATTGCAATGGCTATAGTAATAAAAAGCATCTATCATCCCGACTTACGCAAGGAAGTTAGCTCACCACGACATTAGTCGAAAAT
>NW_017084884.1:0-307 GCF_001483705.2 Eufriesea mexicana
TCTTTTCATGGGGTGTTGTGAACGTATTTAGAAAATATTTCATTGGATCGTTTTCGAAGTTTAAATAATTCTTAGGTTTTTACGTCGTTCGGAGGATGGAGAAGAAAAAATCGAAATTCGAAATGTTAATTCGTAAATGCGATGGTAGATTCATGGGGGGTACGAAGATTGGCGAATTAGGCGAGTGTAATCAACGAATAGCTAGATTTCCCCTTTGTCAGGAATGAAAAATATTATTTTAAATCAATCATACCGTGCAATGATAATACATAGCCAATAGAGTTCCATGAAACTATAAAATCTTCGT
>NW_017084885.1:0-307 GCF_001483705.2 Eufriesea mexicana
AGCAATCCTGTATCAACGTAACCAAACCTAGACTAACCAAACGTAACATAACTCAGCCAGACGCACGCCCTCTATTACCGGGCTCACGGAAGCCAAGCGGAGTGTGGTAGAACAATGTGAAGCACAGAAGTCCATAGAAAAGCTGTGTGAAGCACAACAGTCAAAGATATCCATTTTTTCACGTGAGGAAATCTTCCAAAATTACCAGGCCCTCTTAGGGGAGGGGACGGGGTAATGTGGGATATTTACCCACTAAAACCCCCACGATGGCAAGCCCTTCGCATATCGGTACGCCCTGGACATCGCT
>NW_017084886.1:0-307 GCF_001483705.2 Eufriesea mexicana
CACTACTCACCTGGTCTCATTCGAAACATTCATTCGATCCTTGCGTATCCACATTCACACTCGAATTCGCTCCTACCTCAAGCACCATCTCTGTTGCTGAAAAGAAGTTCTGCATTAAAATAGTCACTCAACGTGGAATAAAATACTCCATTTACATTCAATGCACTCAGTCTCTCTCTCCAAGTATTGCTATAACATAACCTGTAAACAGGTCTCCATGGATTCAGGTTTGAGAATTCACTGTTGAACCATCGCCAGCTATCCTCTTTCGTTTTGTGCACAGGACATTTGTACTCATTCAACAACC
>NW_017084887.1:0-307 GCF_001483705.2 Eufriesea mexicana
TGCGATCTACTCTCTTCTAATATGTTCTGCTCGACTCCGGGGGGCGAGCAATAACGGCCGCGGTACGTTAGGTCCAGTTATCTAACGTTTGATTTTGTTAAGATTGTATATACTAGGATGGGGTAGCTTTTGCTTTCGTGCTATTCACTGCTATTCGTTGGATTCCGGTGATCTATTGCGCTCCACTACATTCTGCTTGCCCCCTGGGAGGCCAGGTGCTGAGGTTGCTGCACGTTGCTTTGAGCTCTATTACGCTTGCCTATGTTAGGTGAAGTCATGTTGGTTAGGGTATCTCCGACTTTTGTGC
>NW_017084888.1:0-307 GCF_001483705.2 Eufriesea mexicana
TTTGAAGGCGTTAGGCGACCTATTCACCAAGCTAGAACAGAATATATACTTTGAATAGACCTACTCTATAGCAAGTAGAAGGCTGCACTTGCCATTGGATTGAAGGAGTTAGGCGATCTATTCACCAAGCTGTAACAGATTACAGATTTCGAAAAGACCTAGTCTGTGAGAAGAAGATGGCTGTACTAGCCATTAGATTGGAGGCTATAGGCGATCTATTCACCAAGCTATAAAAGGTTATAGGTTTTGAATAGACCTATTCTCTGGCATGTAGGTGGAGATACTTGCCATTGGATTGAAAGCGTTA
>NW_017084889.1:0-307 GCF_001483705.2 Eufriesea mexicana
AATTTCCCTAAATTATTTCAATCTTACGCTTATACTTTCAACCCCTATCTCTAACGACTGATTTCAACTTTGGCTTATGGCTTTAGAAGTTGGAGTTACCGGTAGTCAATGAACATGACCTGGTCTCGATCCCTGTAGGCCTATTGTCTGCCAAATCCTAAATGCTGCCATCTAATTTCCCTAAATTATTTCTATCTTATGCTTATACTTTCAACCCCTATCTCTAACGACTGATTCACCCCTTCGATATGAACGAAATATCTTCTTTAGGATTATCTCACACAAATTTCATCCAATTCAGCGTGTA
>NW_017084890.1:0-307 GCF_001483705.2 Eufriesea mexicana
TCCGCGTTGCTGTACTAGCATCTGTTAGTCTCTGTGAAGTCCAGAAATAGTGGTCGTGGCACGATTGGTTTAGCTAAGTTACGCTTGGCTTGGTTAGGTTTGGCTATGGTTGGAAGGGCGGCTTTGACTTTTGCGCTATACACCGCTATTTGGCGGATTTCTGCGCTCTGTTGTGTTCCAGTTTATTCTACTTGGCTATGTTGGTGCCAGCAGTATTGGTCTCGGCGCGTTAGTATGGAGTAACTTCCGTTTCGTTTCGTTACGTTTGGCCAGGTTAGGATGGGATAGATTTGATTATAGTGATATA
>NW_017084891.1:0-307 GCF_001483705.2 Eufriesea mexicana
CCGGCGAGATTCTTTGGCATTGCAAGGGTTATAGCTTGCCAATGTAACCTTTCCTCCTTCTTTATGCAGGAAAGTTAGCTCACTACAGTATTAGTCGAAAATGTCAATAAAATTGAACTTTCCAGCCAGATTCCGCAGCATTGCAAAGTCTATAGCACCACGAACGGATCTTTCCTTCTTACCTATGCAAGGAAGTTAGCTCACCGCGATATTAGTCGAAAATGACAATAAAATTGAATTTTCAAGGAAGATTCTATTGCATTGCAATGCCTTTAGCACGCCAATAGAAACTATCCTACTTATATAT
>NW_017084892.1:0-307 GCF_001483705.2 Eufriesea mexicana
TATTCCGTGAAATTCTGCGCCCTACGGTGCTCTAATCTGTTCTGCTTTGCTTCGGGGAGGCCAACGATAGATGTCTCGTCTAGTTAGGTTTAGTCATTCTATGCTTGTGTAGGATAGGTTATGCCTGGCTAAGTCAGAATGTCTCGGACTTTAGTTCAATACTTTGCTATTTGGTTGCTTTCTGCGCTCTACTGTGCTTTACTATTCCCTGCTCGTCTCTGGGATGGCTAGCAATAGTGGTTGTGGCGCGATAGGCTTTGCTATGCTGGGTTTGTTATTGTTACGATTGGATAGGTTAGGATAGGAT
>NW_017084893.1:0-307 GCF_001483705.2 Eufriesea mexicana
AATTTCTGCGCTCTTCGTTACTCTAATATGTTCTGCTCGTGTCTGGGGTGGCCAGCTATTGTGGTCTCGGCAATTTAGGTTGAGCTACGTGACGTTTGGTCATGCTACAGTTGGTTATGTTGGAATATGAGAGCTTGGACTTTTGTGCTGTACACTGATATTCGGTGGATTTCTGCGACCTACTTTGCTCTACTATATTCTGCTGGACCCTAAAGATGCCGGCAAAGGGTGGTCTCGGCAGTTTGGATTGAGTTATGTAACGTTTGGTTAGGTTAGGTTTGGTTTAGCTCGGTTAGGATAGCTCTAT
>NW_017084894.1:0-307 GCF_001483705.2 Eufriesea mexicana
GATCTGACCTGACCTGACCTGACCTGACCTGACCGGGCCTGGTTTGACCTGACCTGACGTGACATCTCCTGACCTGATCTGACCTTACCTGAACTGACGTAACATGACCTGTCTGTTCTGACCTGACCTGACCAAACCTGACCTGACCCTACCTGGCCTTGCCTGGCCTGACGTGGTCCGACCTGACCTGACCTGAACTGACCAGACATGACCTGACCCGACTTCACCTGACCTGGCCTGGCCTGACCTGACCTGACCAGACGTGACCTGCCCTGACCTGACCTGACTTCACCTGACCTGGCCTGAC
>NW_017084895.1:0-307 GCF_001483705.2 Eufriesea mexicana
AGCACAGTGCAGCGCAGAGATTCACCGAAAAGCAGTGTATAGCACAAAAGTCAAAGCCGTCCTCTCCTAACCTAACCAAATGTAACAGAGCCTGGCGAAACCTATCCCAACCTATCGTGCCTAGTACGCTATTGTTACGCTCCCCTGCGCCAATCAGAATATATGAGAGGAGTGTAGAGCGCAGAAGTCCATAGAATAGCAGTGTATTGCATAAGAGTCAAAGTTACCCTATCCTAACATAACGAAACGTAACTTAGGCGAACGTAACCTAACTTAGACTAACGTGCCGAGGAAACTATTGCTTGGC
>NW_017084896.1:0-307 GCF_001483705.2 Eufriesea mexicana
ACCTGTCCGGACGTGACGTGACCTCACCTGACCGGACCGATCTGACCTGACCTGAAATGACCTGTCCTTGCCTGACCTGACGCGTCCTGTCCTGAGATGAACCGACCTGACCTGACCTGACCTGACCTGACCTTGTCTGACCTGACCCGTCCTGTCCTGAGTTGAAGCGACCTCACATGACCTGACCTGACCTGACCTGACCTGACACGACCTGGCCTCGCCAGGCCTGACCTGGCCTGACCTGACATGACCTCACATGACCTGACCTGACCTGACCTGACCTGACCTGACCAGACCTGACCTGACC
>NW_017084897.1:0-307 GCF_001483705.2 Eufriesea mexicana
TTCCTTTCAGATTCAATAGCATTGCAATGGCTATTGCATGCCAATAGAATCTTTCCTCCTTATGTATGCATCAAAATTAGCTCACCACGATATTAGTCGGAAAAGTCAATATAATTGTATTTTCCAGTGAGATTCTATAGCATTGCTATGGTTATAGCATGCTAATAAAATCTTTCCTCCTTGTTTATGCAACAAAATTAGCTCTCCACGATATTGGTCGTAAATTTCAATAAAATTGAATTTTCCACTGAGATTCCCTAGCACTGCAATGGCTATAGCATGCCAATAGAACCTTTCCTCCTTATGT
>NW_017084898.1:0-307 GCF_001483705.2 Eufriesea mexicana
TGGTGCTAAGCGCATCCACCAAAACCGCACTGCAGCCATGTGATTAATCTGTTCACCGATGACGTGAATTACATAGCAGTCATACAATGACAAAAGGCAGGTCCACTATCGCCCTTGATATTAATAATTGACAATACAGCACACCACACAGCCGTCTACACAATACGGTATCGGTTGAATTAATCTTTTCACTGATGGCTTGATTTTCACTGCAGTACTGGAGTGACCAATGCATTGAACAGTAATTTCTAGAGGTATTCACAATTGACGGGGCGGTACCTTGTACATCCACAACCAGAGCACCCTT
>NW_017084899.1:0-307 GCF_001483705.2 Eufriesea mexicana
AATAGGTCTATTCAAAATCTATAACCTTTTATAGCTTGGTGAATAGATCGCCTATCGCCTTCACTCCAATGGCAAGTACAGCCATCTACTTGCAAGAGAATGAGCATATTCAAAACCTATAAGCTGCCATTGCATGGTGATTAGATCACCAATCGCCTGCAATCCATTGGCAAGTACAGCCATGTACTTGCCAGGGAATAAGACTATTCAAGATCTATAATCTGTTATAGCTTATTGAATAGATCGCCTAACGCTTTCAATCCAATGGCAATTATCTCCACCTACATGCCAGAGAATAGGTCTATTC
>NW_017084900.1:0-307 GCF_001483705.2 Eufriesea mexicana
TGCAATGCTGTAGAATCTGGCTGGAAACTACAATTTTACTGATATTTTCGACTAATATCGCAGGGAGCAAGATTTCTTGTATAAATACGGACGAAAGATTCTATTGGCGTTATATGGCCATATCAAAGGTATAGAATGTGGCTGGAAAACACCATTTTTTGACATTTACGGCTAATATCGCGGTGAGCTAACTTTCTTGCATAAATAAGGAGGAATGACCCTACTGGCGTGCTATAGCCATTGCAATGCTATAGAATCAGCCTGGAAAATCCAATTTTATTGAAATTAACGACTACTATCGTGGTGG
>NW_017084901.1:0-307 GCF_001483705.2 Eufriesea mexicana
CCAACCATACATCCATCAATCCATACATCCATACATATATACATCCATCCATTCATACATCCAGACATCCATCCATACATACATCCATGCATCCATAACTCAATCCATCCATACATCCGTTCGTCCATACATCCACACATCCATACATCCATACATCCAAACATCCATACATCCATACATACATCTATACATCCATCCACCCATGCATCCGTTCATTCACCCATCCTTCCACCCACACGTCAGCCAATTCACACATCCATTCATCCACCCAGACTTCCATACATCCACGCATACGCACATCCATTCG
>NW_017084902.1:0-307 GCF_001483705.2 Eufriesea mexicana
GTGCTATAACCTTTGCAATGCTGTAGAATCTGGCTGGAAAATTCAATTTTATTGACATTTTCGACCAATATTTTTGTGAGTTATCCTGCTTGCATAACTAAGGAGGAACGATTCTATTGGCGTGCTATATGCATTGCATGCTATAGAATCCTCCTGGAAAACAAAATTTTATTGACAGTTTCGACTAATGTCGTGGTGAGCTAACTTCCTTGTATAAGTAAGGAGGAAAGATCCTTTTTGAATCCTATAGCCATTGCAATGATATAGAATGTGGCTGGAAAATACAATTTTGTTGACATTTTCGTCT
>NW_017084903.1:0-307 GCF_001483705.2 Eufriesea mexicana
TAGCCATAGCAATGCTGTAGAAACTGGGTGGAAAAATCAATTTTATTGACGTTTTCGACTAATATCGTGGTGAACTAGCTTCCTTGCATAGATCAGGACGAAAGATTCTATTGGCGTGCTATAGCCTTTGTAATGCTATCGAATCTGGCTGGAAAGTTCAATTTTATTGACATTTTCGACTAAAATCGCGGTGAGCTAACTTTCTTGCATAAATTATAAGGAAAGATTCTATCGGCGTGCTATGGCCAATGCAATGCAGTAGAATCAGGCTGGAAAATTCAATTTTATTGACATTTTTAACTAATAT
>NW_017084904.1:0-307 GCF_001483705.2 Eufriesea mexicana
AGGACTACCCTCTTCAGTGATGATGAAAGTTCCAAGGTATTTCCAGAATACCCCATGTATAGTGCGGTTGAGCCTAGTGGTATTTACTATTGACAGTAAGGTAGTTAGTAGCACTAGCAGCAGGGCATTGTATCCGTTGGAGTTATCTATTCAGTGTCGATCTATATTACATAAGAGTCCCAGAACGACAGAATACAGATCCATAACCCTCGAGGGGACGGCAATAGACAACAGAGTACAGGGCACGGACATCATCACACTACTGCACCCGAAGGATTAGTTTGATCATCGATGATATAAATTCCCT
>NW_017084905.1:0-307 GCF_001483705.2 Eufriesea mexicana
ATAAGCCAAAAAAGTAAACTGCGCAGCGCGATCTGAGAGCCACTGACACTTTCGGCACTATTTATCGAAAGGGCACACTCGAAACGCAAAAAAAATAATCAATCCCGTTAGAGAAAATTCCACTCTACACTGGTATGTAAAAAGAACCTAACCGAAAATTCTAATTGCAGTAATATAAGCGAGAAAATTAAACTGTGTAGCACGTAGTCGCAGGAGCTTGCTTTTCCGTCATTTTATTTCATACATGCACCTTCAATCGTAAAATAATTGCCGTACTGGTTGGAGAACAATCTATTCTATGCAGGAG
>NW_017084906.1:0-307 GCF_001483705.2 Eufriesea mexicana
CCTTCCATACATCCACACATACATCAATACATTCATCCATACATACACCCATGCATTCATCGATACATACAACCATACATACATTCTTACACACATTCATATATACATCCATACATACATCCACATATACAGCCACACATACATCCATGCTTACATCCATACACACATCCATACATCCATTCATATATCCATACATGTATACATCCATACATCCATACATCCATACATCCACCATTCATATATACATAAATCCATCCATCCGTACTTCCATCCATCGATACAACCATCCATCCATAAATCCATACAT
>NW_017084907.1:0-307 GCF_001483705.2 Eufriesea mexicana
CCAAATAGCAGCGTATAGCGCAAACGTCAAAGGGAACCTTACCCTACCTGACATAACCTGACTGAAACATACGTAGACTAATTGTACCTAACGAACTCAGACCACTGTCGCTGGCCTCCTCAGAGTCGAGCAGAGTATAGTAGAGCAATGTAGAGCGAAGGGATCCACCGAAATCAGTGTTCAGCGCGAAAGTCATAGCTACCCTACCTTAACCACTCAAAACGTATTAAAACACATACTGACTTTCCACGACCGCTATCGCTGGCCACACGAGAGCTATGCAGAGTATAGCGGAGCAACGGAGAGA
>NW_017084908.1:0-307 GCF_001483705.2 Eufriesea mexicana
AGCATAACCAAACGTAACCTAACTCAGACTAACGTGCCGAGACTAAAACTGCTGGCCTCCACCAAGCCAAGCAGAACACACTAAGGCACAGTAGAGCGTAGAAATCCACCGGAGAGCAGCGTATGGCACGCATGACAAATCTATCCAAACCTATCACAAACCAACATATCATAACCAAACGTAGTCTAACTAAGCACAACGTGCCGTGACCATCATTACTGGCGTCCCCAGAGTCGAACAGAGGATAGTAGAGCAACGTAGATTCTAGAAATGAGCCGAATAGCAGTATATAACACAAAAGACGAAG
>NW_017084909.1:0-307 GCF_001483705.2 Eufriesea mexicana
CTGGCATAGACGGATATTTGGTGGATTTCTGCGCTCTACTGTGGTCAAATATACTCTGCTCGACTCTGGAGAGGCCAGCAATAGTGGTCGCTGCGTGATAGGCTGAGTTAGGTTACGCTTGTGTATGTGTCGATTGGTTAGGATCGGAGATGATAGCTTCGACCTTTGTGCTATACGCTGTTACTCAGTGTACTTCTGCGTTCTACTCTGCTCTATTACATTCTGGTTGTCTCTGTGGGCGCCAGGAATTGTGGTCGCGGCGCGTTAGGTTGAGGTATGTTCCGTTTGCATACGTTAGGCTTGGATA
>NW_017084910.1:0-307 GCF_001483705.2 Eufriesea mexicana
TGAAATTTGTGATGTATTTTTATATTAATTATATAATATTTTTTATTACATTGATTGGCAGTTTTGGCTCTGTATGCTTTCTGCCCTAAGATAATCATTATATGAATATAAAAGTTTTAAATTTCTTGTATACCAAAATTATACTCTTCCAAACCATTTGTTAAATTGTAATAGAAAATTGAAATAATAATATCAACAATATTTATTATTTATAATTTTCTGTTTTTGGATTGTGTATAATGTGTCATATATAATAAATAAAATTTATTTATTTATTAGAAAATGTAGTAACAGTGTCTATGAAATT
>NW_017084911.1:0-307 GCF_001483705.2 Eufriesea mexicana
TGCGTAGCCTCGTCTTTTCTGTTACACACTGCTATTCTATGGATTCCTGTACTCTGCTCAAATTGAATATGCTCTGCTTGACTCTGTGGAGGCCAGCAATGCATGTCGCGGCGCGTTTAGTCGTGTTAGGTTACGTTTTGTTGGGTTAGGTTATTTTGGACCAGGTAAGGATGGCCTTGACATTTGTACAATACGCTGCTGTTCGATGGATTTCTCCGCACTACTGTGCTCTACTTCTGCTTGTCCCTGGGGCGTCCATCAATAGTGGTCGCCGCGCGCCTTATCGAGTTAGGCGTCGTTTGGTCAG
>NW_017084912.1:0-307 GCF_001483705.2 Eufriesea mexicana
ATAACCGAAAGTGACCTGACTCAAAGTATGGTGCCGTTACCACTATTACTGCCATTCCCAGAGTCAAGCCGAAAGCACTGGAGCACTCTAGGGTACAGAATCCGCGTAATTGCAGAATATTTGACTAAGGTCGAAGCTACCTCTCCTGATCAAACTAATCGTGACATAACCAGACGTAACCTAACGCAGCATAACGTTACGCGACCGCATTTGCTGGCCTCCACAGGGACATGCAGGAAATACAAGAACAGAGTAGGGCGCAGAACACCACCGCATGTCAGTGCACAGCACAAAAGTTTAATCTATC
>NW_017084913.1:0-307 GCF_001483705.2 Eufriesea mexicana
TTGAAGGCGTTAGGCGATCTATTCACCATGTTATAACAGATTAAAGATTTTGAATAGACCTATCTTCTGGGAAGTAGATGTCTGTACTTGCCATTGGATTGAAGGCGGTATGCTATCTATTTACCAAACTATAGCAGATTATAGATATTGAATAGACCAATTCTCTGACATGTAGATGGCTGTACTAGTCCTTGTATTGAAGGCGTTAGGCGATTTATTCGCCAAGCTATAACAGGTTATAGAAATTGAAATGACCTATTATCAGGCAAGTAGATGGCAGTACTTGTCATTGGATTGAAGGCGTTAG
>NW_017084914.1:0-307 GCF_001483705.2 Eufriesea mexicana
TGAATAGACCTATTCTCTGGCAAGTAGATGGCTGTACTTGCCATTGGATTCAAGGCGTTATGCTGTCTATTCACCAAGCTATAACAGACTATAGATTTTCAGTGGACATATTCTCTAGCAAGAAAGTGGCTGTACTTGCCATCGTATTGAAGGCGATGAGCGAGCTATTCACCAAGCTACAACGGATTATAGATTTTGAATAGACCAATTCTCTGGCTAATAGATGGCTGTACTTGCGATTGGTTTGAAGGCGTTTGGCGATCTATTCACCATGCCATAACAGATTATAGATTTTGAAAGGACTTAT
>NW_017084915.1:0-307 GCF_001483705.2 Eufriesea mexicana
TATAGCTCGCCAATAGAATCTTTCCTCCATGTTTATGCAGGAAAGTCTTCTCACCAAGATATACGTCGAAAATGTCAATAAAATTGAATTTTCCAGCAGGATTCTATAGCATTTTAGAGCCTATAGCATGCCAACAGAATCTTTCCTCCTGACTTATGGAAGAAGGTTAGCAAACCACCATATTAGTAGCAAATGTCAATGAAATTGACTTTTCCACCCAGATTCCTTGGCATTACAATGGCATTAGCACATCAATAGAATCTTTCCGTCTTATTTACGCAAGAAAGATTGCTAACCACGATATTAG
>NW_017084916.1:0-307 GCF_001483705.2 Eufriesea mexicana
GGCATATTAGAGGGGAACAGAGTGCATAGAATAGCAGCGTATAGCTGAAAAGTCAAGGGTACCTTACCCTAAGCCAAACTAACATGAACTTTCCGAACGTAGCATAACTCAACGTAACGTGGCGCAACCACCACTGCTGACGTCCGGAGAGTCAGGCAGAACATATTAGAGTAGCGTAAATCGGCGAAGACCACAGATAAGCAGTGCATGATGGATAGCCGGAGCAACCCTGATTTAACACATGCCAACAAATCATAACCAAATGTAGCATATCTCAATCTAACATGCTGAGACCACCGTTGCTGGC
>NW_017084917.1:0-307 GCF_001483705.2 Eufriesea mexicana
TGTTTGCTCGCCACGATAGACGCAGAAAATGTCAATGACATTGAACTGTACGGTCAGATACTAATGCAATTCGATGGCTATAGCAAACCAATGGTACATTTTCTCCTTACTTATGCAGCCAGTTTGTTGACCACAATATTAGTCGAAAATGTCTATCAAATTGAACTTTTCAGTCAGACTGTACTGCAATGCAACGGCTATAGCAAACCAATTGGATCTTTCCACCTTATATATGCGGAAAATATTGTTCACCACGGTGTTAGTCCAGAATATCAACAGAATTCAACTTTTCAGACAGATTCTGTTG
>NW_017084918.1:0-307 GCF_001483705.2 Eufriesea mexicana
TAGTCTCTGCACCCTAGTTTGAGATATGCTACATCCGGTTATGTTACGTTAGGTTATGTTGGGAGAGAGTAACCTTGACTATTGTGCCATTCATTGCGATTCTATGGATTTCTGCGCTCGGCTCTCCTCTAATATGACCTGCATGGCGATGGGGAGACTAGCAATAGTGGTCTCGGCACGTTGGGATGTGTTATGTTATGTTCAGCTAAGTTACGTTTTGTTGGGTAGGGATAGGATGGCTTTGACTTTTGAGCTATACACTGCTGTTCGGTGGATTTCTGCGCTCTGTTGTGCTCTAGTGTGTTCT
>NW_017084919.1:0-307 GCF_001483705.2 Eufriesea mexicana
TCTGACTAAACATAGCGGGCCTAGAACGCTATTTGTGGCCCTCCCGGAGCCAATCTGATAACAATAGAGCACTTTAGCGCGCAGAAATCAACCTAATATGACACAACAGCGCTAAAGTGAAAGATATGCTCTCCTAACATAACCAATTCTGCCATGATCAAACGTATCCTAACTAAGACAAACGTGCCGAGAACACTACAGCTGCCCTTCACAGAGCCAAGCAGGACATTCTAGAGCCCAGTATGGTGCAGAAATCCACCATATGGCAGTGCATAGCACAAAAGTTACACCTCTGCTAACCAAGCAT
>NW_017084920.1:0-307 GCF_001483705.2 Eufriesea mexicana
AATTTTCGAAAGCATATAATATAGATTTATATACGTTTTAAGAATATACTACATATTACTATGATAGTATTAAGTGTATTTTTAAAATATACTATACAGTAATATAACAATATTAAGTGTATTTCAAAAATACACTATATTACTATAAAAATTAATTTTTCATTACATTTACATGTTCTTAGCCTGTTACAAATATTATCTACATTTTAATTATTTATTCCAGACCTTGAAATTAAATGTTTACAGTCCAGGAAGGATATAAATTTTAAGATTAAAATAATAAATAATAATAATAATAAATAATAAA
>NW_017084921.1:0-307 GCF_001483705.2 Eufriesea mexicana
TCATCATTACTATCACCCCATTACAACCTCTATTCTTTTCCACCCTCTAATTAATTTACAATTCGTTAGTAAGAATAATCATTATTTATATTTATCACCACTTGATATTAAGCAATAACAGATATTTATGACACTAATCCTGGCCACAAAATCAGCAAATCCTCCATCACTACTACCCCTCGTCCCCTATTACAACCCCATTTTTCTTCTTCTTTCATCCTCCAATTAATTTACAATTTGTTAGTAAGAATAATAATTATTCATATTTGCCACCACTTGATACTAAACAATAGCAAATATTTATTAC
>NW_017084922.1:0-307 GCF_001483705.2 Eufriesea mexicana
ACATCCATCCATACATTGATACATCCACACATCCATAAATCCATCCATCCATACAGCCATACATACATACATACATCCATAAATCCATCCATACATACATTCATCAATCCATACCTCAATCCATCCATACATCCATTCATCCGTATATACACTCATCCGTACATCCGTCTATCCATACCTCAATCCATCAATACAACCATCCATCCATACGGCCACCAATCCATTCATTCATCCATCCATACAACCATCTTTCCATACATCCATCAAGCCATACAACCACCCATCCATCCATCCATCGATCCATACA
>NW_017084923.1:0-307 GCF_001483705.2 Eufriesea mexicana
CCCGGGCCGTTATATTGAGTTAGCTTACGTTTGGCTACGTTACGTTTGTCTGGGTTGGATTTGGATAGATAAGACTTTTGTGGTACACACGGACATTCGGTGAATTTCTACGGTCCAGGATGCTTTACTGTACTCTGCCCGACTCTCGGGATCCGAGAAATAGTGGTGTGGTACGTTAGGTCATGTTAGGATAAGTTTGGTTAGGGTAGCATTCACTTTCGTGTTGTAGACTGTTATTCGGTGGATTCCTGCTCCCTACATTGCTCTACAATACTCTGCTCGCCTATGGGGTCCCAGTAATAGTGGT
>NW_017084924.1:0-307 GCF_001483705.2 Eufriesea mexicana
TTGTGCTCTAAATTGCCCTACTACACCCTGGTCGACTGCGGGGAGACCAGTAATAGCGGTCGTGGCACGTTTGATTGAGATATTTTACGCTTGGTAATGTTAGGTTATGCTTTGTTTGGTTATGATGGCCTTGACCTTTGTCTTATGCACTGCTATTCGATGTTGTTCTGCGCTTTACTGTGCTCTAGTTTAACCTGCTTGGCTCTGGGGAGGCCAGCGATAGTGGTCTCGGCACGTTAGTTTAAATAATGTTGCGTTTGGTGGTGTTAGGTTAGGTTACGTTTTGATAGGATGGCTTTGACTTTTG
>NW_017084925.1:0-307 GCF_001483705.2 Eufriesea mexicana
ATCTTATTTTCGCGTAAAAATGTCTTTGCTATTCGTCAGTTGTATGTTGGTTATAATATTTTGTTGTTAGCATCGGCCGGAGCGGAGATCGTCCTTTCAGTCGGGCCACAACGACACGACTGGGTTCGTTCCCTTCCGCCGGTTGGAAGCGATTCGACTGGGATCGTCCCATTCGGCCGGTCCGATGCGGCACGACTGGATATCTCTCGTTAATGACTCGATAAATGACGTTATGACACATACGTATAATTCCAGTTTTCTACATCGTTTCATTCATTCTAACTTATTACAATGGCACTTTCATTAA
>NW_017084926.1:0-307 GCF_001483705.2 Eufriesea mexicana
AACATCGACATTCGGAATTCGATTAAACAGTAACTGAAATGCAAGGTGCTTAAATATCACGAGGATTAACAGTGAAAATACGATTGCAGATCGTTTCTTGAAAATAGAAACGTTTCATACATACATCAATGTGCTAATTTCGAATCTAAGGGAAAAGTTACTAACCGTGTTAAGGGCTAAACGAGAGATATCGATGTTTGCTATATTTTCGAAAATATTCCAAGGAAATTAATTTTTTTCCAAAATCTCCTTTCTCTTGTCTATAAAATCTGTGGACGAATATGTTATGTACTTAAAATGGATACGA
>NW_017084927.1:0-307 GCF_001483705.2 Eufriesea mexicana
TATACCGCTGACTTTTGCAATGTACACTGCCATTCGGTAGATTTCTGCGTTCTACTCTGCTGTTGTATGCTCTGCTTGGCTCTGGGGAGGCCGGCAATAGTTGTCTCGGATCTTATGGTTTAGGTGTTCAACATTTGATTAGTTACGGTTGTGTCAGGTGAGGTTAGGATATCCTTGACATTAGTGCTATACACCTCTATTTGCTGGCTTTCTGCGCTCTCCATTGCTCTACTACATTCTGCTCGACTCTGGGGAGGAGAGCTATAGCGGTTGTTAAACGATATGTCGTGTTAGGATACGTTTGGTT
>NW_017084928.1:0-307 GCF_001483705.2 Eufriesea mexicana
ACCTTATTCCAGGATTACTTATGAATTTACATCATCAGTGTACGAGGTATTCCAACGCATACACTATTGTTATGATGGCTGCAGTGAGCACTGAATTTTCAATTTCTAATACCTCGTGGGTCAGTGGATATGTACTTTGTTATTCAAGAATTGTCATGGAATTTAAATTATCTTTCCGATCTATCCATCTGCTACAGTGATATATATGTGGATGTAATAAGTTCCGTACATTAACCTCTAAATGTTTCAAGCATTAACCGTAATATGAATCCACTGTCCCATAGAATTTCTTTGGAATTAACGTCAT
>NW_017084929.1:0-307 GCF_001483705.2 Eufriesea mexicana
TACAATAGAGCGCCGAAATCCACCGAATTGTAGTGTACCTCACGAAAGTGAAGGCTTTGCAAGCCGTAACCAAGCCAACGTGACCTTACCAGATGTAGCCTAGATCAACCTAACGTAACGAGATCACATATGCTGTCTGTCCCAGGGACAAGCTGATGATTTTAGAGCCGAGTAGAGCGCAGAAGCCCACAGAATAGCAGTGTCTAGCACAAAAGTCAAAGCACCCCCCTCTTAACGTAACCATACTTAACATACCCGAACGTAACAAATCTCTAACTAACGTGCCGCGACCACTACTGCTGTCCTC
>NW_017084930.1:0-307 GCF_001483705.2 Eufriesea mexicana
CTAATTTTGTTGCATAAATAATGGGGAAAGATTCTATTGGCACGCTATCGCAATTGCAATGCTGTAGAAACTGACTGGAAAACTCAGTTTTATTGACATTTTATTCTAATACCGTTGTGAGCTAATTTCGTTGCGTAAATGAGGGGGAAAGTTTGTATTCGCATGCGCTACCCGTTGCAATGCAATAGAATCTGTCTGGATAATTCAATTTTATTGAAATTTTCGACTAATATCGTGGAGAGCGAGTTTTGGTGCACAAATAAGTAGGAAAGATTCTATTTGCGTGCTATAGCCATTCCAGTGATAT
>NW_017084931.1:0-307 GCF_001483705.2 Eufriesea mexicana
TTGCTCTGGGTGAACAGCAATACAGGTGGCGGCACGTAAGGTTTATATGGGTTACGCTTTATTACGTTACCATTAGTTAGGATAGGAGAGGGTGGGTTTAACTTTAGTGCTATAGTCTGCTCTTCGGTGGATTCCTGCTCCCAACAGTGCTTTAATGTTTTCAGCTTGGCACTGGCAAGGCCAGCAATGGTGCCGCGCCACGATACGGTGATTCAGGCTACGTTCGGTTAGGTTGGGTTTGGCAACATTTGGTACGGATGGCTTCAACTTTTGTGCTGTACACTGCTATTCGGTGGATATCTGCGCT
>NW_017084932.1:0-307 GCF_001483705.2 Eufriesea mexicana
TCGTGGGGCAAGAAATACGAGTACTTTTTGGTTGACAGCGAGATGACATAGAGGTAACATGCATGTAACATGGAGGTAACATCTCACGTCAGAAATAAGGATGTGATGGTATCCTTAGCTGAATAATAAAACTCTAAACGAAGAATATTCGTGGAGCAAGAAATCGGATTACTTTTTGGTTGACAGCGAAGTGACATGGAGATAACATGCAGGTAACATCTCACGTCACAGATACCAAAGTGATAGTATCCTTGGGGAAATGATAGAACTCTGAACGAAGAATATTCGTGGAGCAAGAAATAGGATT
>NW_017084933.1:0-307 GCF_001483705.2 Eufriesea mexicana
ACGGAAGTCAATCATAACCAGACCGAGCTTGACAAAACCTAACCTAACCAAACGTAACATAAACCAACCTAATGTGCCAAGGCCACTATTGCTGGCCTCGCCGAAGCCAAGCAGAAGGTATTGGAACGCAATAGACCGCAGTTATTCGCGGAGAGCAGAGCGCAGAAATTCGTGGAGTCACAGGGCATAGCAGAAAAGTCAGAGCCATCCAGGCTTAAACCAAACAAATATAACATACCCAAAACAGCCCTAACACAAAATGGCGAGCAGGGGCCACTATTGCTGGACTCCCCAGGACCAAGGAGAA
>NW_017084934.1:0-307 GCF_001483705.2 Eufriesea mexicana
CGGCTTGAATAAGGAGGAAAGATCATATTGGTTTGCTATAACCAATGCATTGGCATAGAATCTAACTGAAAAGATCAATTTTAATGAAATTTTCGTCCAATATCGTCGTGAGCAAGCTCTCCTGCATATATAGGGTGTAAACAATATATTGGTTAGTTATAACCGTCGCAAAGCAATAGAGTCTGACAGAGAAGTTGAACTTTATTGTCATTTTCTACTATTATCGTGGTCAGCATTCTTTTCGGCATAAATAAGGAGGAAAGATCTTGTTGGTTTCCTGTAGCCATTGCATTGCATTAGCATCTGT
>NW_017084935.1:0-307 GCF_001483705.2 Eufriesea mexicana
TATGCATGCGAATATGCATGTATTGTATAATCGACTGATGACGCGAGTGTTGTGATACACGGTGTAAGAATATTTGTTTCATGTGCAAGAAGATAATCTTATGGTTGGAATGTTTGACTTAGATTAGGTTAAGGTTAGATATTAGGATTATTAAGAGAAGGATCAATCGTAGAAACAGAAAGAGAGAAGGATAAAGAATATTAACACTATACCTATTATGGTCAAATAAACGGTGAATTATAATGAAATAAAATCCTGCAAAAATGGAATAGTGGGGGAAATTGAAAAATTAATTAATTATATGGGA
>NW_017084936.1:0-307 GCF_001483705.2 Eufriesea mexicana
CTGTCCTAACCTAACCTAACCAAACGTGACTTAACCCAACATAACTTGCCGTGAACACTGTTCCTGGACTCCCCATAGCCTAGCAGAATGTAGTAGAGCACAATAGATCGCAGAAAACCACCGAATAGAAGTGTATAGCACGAAAGTCGAAGTTATCCTAACCAAACATATCGTAACCCACCCTAACAAAACGTAGCATAACTCAACATGACGTGCCGCCACCACTGCTCCTGGTCTCCACAGAGCCAAGCAGAACGTATTATGGGAGAGTAGAACGCTGAAGCCCACCGAATAATAGTGTACAGCG
>NW_017084937.1:0-307 GCF_001483705.2 Eufriesea mexicana
TATGCAAACGTGACCGTACGCAAGATAACGTGCCGCGGCAACAGTTTCCGGCATCGCCGGAGCAAATCAGAGCATATAAGGTCACAGCACAGTGCAGAAATCCACCGAATGGCAGTGTATAGCACGAAAGTCGAAGCTATCCTTGCCTTACCTAACCAAAGGTAACATAACCAAACGAAACATAACGCACCCTATCGTGCCAACAACCTTGTTGCTGAAATCCCCAGAGCCAAGCAGAATATATTAGAGGAGAGTAGGGCGCAGAAATCCATAGAATCTCAATGTGCAGCAGAAAATTCGTATCCCA
>NW_017084938.1:0-307 GCF_001483705.2 Eufriesea mexicana
GCCAATAGAATCTACCCTCCTTATGTATGCAAAAAAGATATCGCTTCACGATATTAGTCGAAAGAGTCAATAAAATTGAACTTTCCAGTCAGATTCTATAGGATTGCTATGGCTACAGCAGGCCAGTAGAATATTTCCTCCTTATTTATGCTAGAAAGGTAGCTCATCACGATATTAGTCGAAAATGTCATTAAAATTGTACTTTCCATGCAGATTCCAGATCATTGCAATGGCTATAGCACGGCAAAAGAACCTACCCTCCTTAATTATGCAAGAAAGTTAGCTCACCATGTTATTAGTCAAAAAT
>NW_017084939.1:0-307 GCF_001483705.2 Eufriesea mexicana
GTGTGGCGAATTTTTTCGCTCTGGTGTGCTGTAGTATATTCTGATTGTTTCTGGGGAGGACAGCAATAGTGGTCTCGGCGAGTTAGGTTGGGTTAGGTTGCGTTTGGTTAGGTTAGGTTACGTTAAGTTTGGTTACGGTAGCCTTGACCGTCGTACTTTCCACTGTTATTTGGTGGACTTCTGTGATCTTCTGTGCTCTGCTGCACTCTGCTTGATGCAGGGGAGGCCAATAGCAGTGGTCGCTGCACGATATGTTGGGCTATGCTGTGTTCAGTTAGTTTCGGTTAGGTCAGGTTAGGTTAGGGTG
>NW_017084940.1:0-307 GCF_001483705.2 Eufriesea mexicana
GATTGCTCACCACGATATTAGTCGATAATGTCAATAAAATTGAGTTTTTCAGCCACATTCTAAAGCATTGCAATGGCTATAGCTCGCCAATAGAATCCTTCCTCATTATTTATGCAAGAAAGAAAGCTTACAACGATATTAGTCGAAAATGTCAATAAAATTGAATTTCCCTACCAGATTCTGTATCTTTGCAATGCCTAGAGCAACCAACAGAATGTTTCCTCCTTTTTTATGCAAGAAAGGTAGCTCACCACAATATTAGTCGAAAATGACAATAAAATTGAATTTTTCAGCCAGATTCTAAAAC
>NW_017084941.1:0-307 GCF_001483705.2 Eufriesea mexicana
AGATCCTATTGGTATGCAATCTCCATTGCATTGCGATAGAATCAGACTGATAAGATCAATTCTATTGACATTTCCAACCAATATAGTGGTGAGCAAGGTTTTCAGAATAAATAAGGTGGAAAGACACTTTTGGTTTGCTATAGCCATTGCATTTCAATGGAATCTGGCCGAAAGTTTCAATTTTATTGAAATTTTCGTCTAATATCGCGTTGAGAAAGCTTCTCCGCGTGAATAAGAAGGACAAATCCTATTGTTTTGCTACAGCCAATGCATTACAATAGAATATGTGTGAAAAGTTCAATTCTAA
>NW_017084942.1:0-307 GCF_001483705.2 Eufriesea mexicana
AACTATTATACTATTATTTATTATATTATTAACCCTTTGCACTCGAGAGGTGACCCTCAGTCGCCATTTAATCAGGACCTAAAGATCGATGTTAACTAATATATCAAATTTAAAATTACCCAACGATGCGTAGAATGTCGAGATAAAATAATTCTACGTCTTAATTTGCATACGATTTCTTATTTACTGTTTTAAAAATATTGTCAACTTTATGACAGAAAGTCTTCGAATTACTATTTTTCTGTAACGAAAAGGGTTAAACTATTATACTATTATTACTATTTTACTATTATTTACTATTATATAT
>NW_017084943.1:0-307 GCF_001483705.2 Eufriesea mexicana
GATTCAATTGGCGTACTATAGCCGCCGCAATGCTATAGAATAAGGCTGCAAAGTTCAATTTTATTGACATTTTCCACTAATTCAGTGGTGAGCAAACTTTCTAGCATAAATAAGGGGTACAGATGCTTTCTGAGTGCTATTGCCGTCGCAATGCTATAGAATCTGGCTGGAAAGTTCAATTTTATTGAAATTTTCGACTAGTATCGTGGTGAGATAGGTTCCTTGCATAAGTAAGGCGGAAAGGTCCTTTTGGAGTACTGTTGAGATTGCAATGTCGTAGAATCTGGCTGGAAAATTCAATTTTATT
>NW_017084944.1:0-307 GCF_001483705.2 Eufriesea mexicana
AGGCCGTGTCCATGGCCTCCTCCTGGGCCCCCTTCCTTTGGGCCGGCTGCGGGCCCGGTGCTCTGCCGGTCGGCGGGCCATTCGCGGTAGCGTTCATGGCGACGTAATTCGCGGACGCAGCCTTCGAATTGGCGCTCGCAGGCGCCGAGGTGGACACGGCGCCTGCAGGCGCCTAGCGAGCCGCGCAGGTTGCCTTTGGCGGGCAGCAGGGCTTGATGCCCAGCCGTTGGTTGGAGGGGCGGCCGATCCCGGCGCAAACCGGGCACATGGGTGCAGGCGCACTACTCCCACCGGCACGGTGGCCCGC
>NW_017084945.1:0-307 GCF_001483705.2 Eufriesea mexicana
TAATTCAGTAACGAACGACTACTATTTTTGACTGATTCGAAGCGGAACAGTCGAAATGATTCGACGATAATGGGAAAAATTAGTAAAAATTAGTGAAAATAAAACGACGGAAGAAATTAGTAAAAATTAACCCAGTAGCGGAAGACTACTATTTGTGACTGAATCGACGGGAAATAATGGAAATGATTCGTCGATAACGGGAAAAATTAGTAAAAATTAGTGAAAATTAACCCACTAACAGAAGACTACTACTTGCGACTGAATCGATGCGAAATAATGGAAACGATTCGTTGTTAACGGGAAAAAT
>NW_017084946.1:0-307 GCF_001483705.2 Eufriesea mexicana
GAGTCGAAAATGCCGACAAAATTGAACTTTCCAGTCAGATTCAATAGCACTGCAATGGCTATAGGACGCCAATAGGATCTATCCCCACGTTTACGCTAGAAAGCTTGCTCACCACGATAATAGTCGAGAATGTGAATAAAATTGATCTTTCCAGTAAGGTTCTACTGCGTTGCAACGGCTACAACACGCCAATAGCTTCTTTCCCCCTTATTTACGCGAGAAAGTTTTCTCACAACGATATTATTCGAAAATGTCAATAGAATTGAGCTTTCCAGTGAGTCTCAAAAGCATTGCAATGGTTATGGCA
>NW_017084947.1:0-307 GCF_001483705.2 Eufriesea mexicana
TCTACTGCTGGCCTCGGCAGAGCCAAGCAGAATATATAAGAGCACAGTAGATCGCAGAAAGTCACCGAATAACAGTGTACAGCACAAAAGTCAAAGCCACCCCAACCGAACATAACCTAACCTAACATTACCAAACGTTCACTGACCCTACCTATCGTGCCACAGCAGCAACTGCTGTCCTCCCGAGAGTCGAGTCGAGTATAGTAGAGCAACGAAGGTTGCAGAAACCCGTGAAATGTCTGGGTATAGCACATAAGTCAAGGTTACCCTATCTTAACCTAACCAAACGTAACATTCCAAACGTAAC
>NW_017084948.1:0-307 GCF_001483705.2 Eufriesea mexicana
CGGGTTGGGACAGGACAGCTTTGACTTTTGTGCTATGCGCTGCTATTCGGATGCTTTCTGCGCTCCTCATGGATTTACTATACTCTGCTCGAATCAGGGGAGGTGAGCAATGGCTGCCGCGGCACTATAGGTTGTGTTAGGTTACGATTGATTTGGTTAGTGTAGCTTATATTTAGTTAAGATGGCTGTGACTTTCCTGTTATGCACTGTTATTCGGTGGACTCTTACTCTCTGCTGTGCTCTTATATGCCGTGCTTTGATCCGGGGAGAACAGAGATTGTGGCCGCGGTGCGTTAGGTTGAGCTAT
>NW_017084949.1:0-307 GCF_001483705.2 Eufriesea mexicana
GCTCGCGGGATCTCTCCGCGGCGTCCTTCTTTAACATAACAGCCTCGAAGGAGTAGGACACCGCACGCCATGCACCTAAGCTCTCCGTCATCTGCGCCACGACAACGGAGAGAGAAAGGTACGGACCAACCACGCGACACCGGTCCCGGCGCTCGCAAGGCCACGCTGGGCACTCAAATTACGTGTTCTGCGCCGTGTCCCGCGCTCCCCGCAGTGATGACACCATGTCTGACGTTCCTGCAGGATACGACACTGGTACTCCCAGAAGCACCCGTGCCCGGGTCGCACCTCCATCAGGCGGAAGTTG
>NW_017084950.1:0-307 GCF_001483705.2 Eufriesea mexicana
GCAGAGAATATTAAGGCAATGTAGAGCGCACAAAGCCACGGAATAGCAGTGTACAGCATAAAAGTCAAAGCTATCTTATCCCATCGTAACCAAACGTACCATAACCAAACGCAACAAAACTCAGCCTAACCTGCTGAGCGCACTACTTCTGTCATCCCCGCAGCCGAGCAGAATATTCTAGAGCACAGTAGAGCGACGAAATCCACCTAATAGCGGTGTATAGCACAAATGTCAAAGCATTCCAGTCCAAACATAACCTAACCTGACATAACCAGGTGTAACCTGTATCAACCAAACGCGAGGTGAC
>NW_017084951.1:0-307 GCF_001483705.2 Eufriesea mexicana
TTGAGAATGTTAGGTAATCTACTCATCAAATTATAGCAGGTTATAGATCTTGAATAGACTTATTCTATGGCAAGTAGATGGTTATACCTACCATTGGATTGAGATCGTTAAGTGATCTATTCATCGATTTATAACTGGTTATGGATCTTTAATAGACTTATTCTATGGTATACAGATGGCTATACCTATCATTGGATTGAGAACGTTAGGTGATCTATTCATCCAGTTATAACAGGTTCTGTGCGTTTAATAGACTTATTCTATGGTAAGTAGATGGCTATACCTATCATTGCATTGAGAACGTTAG
>NW_017084952.1:0-307 GCF_001483705.2 Eufriesea mexicana
ACTGCCCGAGACACCTATTGCTGACCTCCGCAGTGCCAAGCAGAGCATATTAGCGCAATGTAGTGCGCATAACACCACCGAGTATCGTTGTATAGCATAAAGTTAAAGCTATCCTATCTTAACCTTACCATGCTTAACATTCCCAAACGCAATCTATCTCAAACTAACGTGCCTATAACTCTACTGCTGGCAACGCCAGAGGCAAGCAGAACGTACTAGAGCAAAGCAGATCGCAGAAATCCGGCGAGAAACAGCGTATACCACGTAAGTCGTAGCTATCCAAACCTAACCCAAACTATCGTAACGG
>NW_017084953.1:0-307 GCF_001483705.2 Eufriesea mexicana
GAACGCAACCAAACCCAACACAACTTGACGAGGCCACTATTGCAGGCCTCCACAGGGGTAAGCCGCATGCACCAGGGCGAAGCAGTGCCCAGAAGTCCGCAGCAATGTAGTGAATAGGACAAAGGTCGATGGTATGTTAACCTAACCCGTCCTAGCATAACCCAACCAAACGTAGTGTAGCACATCACAACGTGACGAGACCGATATTGCAGGCCCTCCCAGAGCCAAGCAGAACAGATTAGATCCAGCTAGGTGGCAGAAATCCACCGAAGAGCAGTGAATAGCGCAGGAAACAAGGCTACCGTAT
>NW_017084954.1:0-307 GCF_001483705.2 Eufriesea mexicana
TTTATCCGATAAATCAAATTTATTATTCACTCCTTATTAATAATTTTTTAATATTAACATGATTAGAAAATCAAACTATTGAATATCCTTATATTAATTTAAATACTTTTTTCACTATTAATTATTTTTTATATTATTTTTCATCGTTTATATTGAATAAATGTTGAGATTATTTGATTTATTAAGTTAATGAACTTGAATTAAGTGAATATTTTGAAAATAAAGGATAACATATTTTATTAACTTAAAATTAATAAATTAATAACATAATTATAATTTTTTTAACAAATAAATATAAATTAAATAA
>NW_017084955.1:0-307 GCF_001483705.2 Eufriesea mexicana
AAATACTAAAAATCAAAAATATAAAGTCACATATAAATAAATCGAGGCACGATCTTTCAACGTCCTTCTTTTCACATCGGCGTTCCCACAAAATTCGCAAAATTTTTCCACGGACATACGCGTAATTCCACCCCAATTTTATCACAAATGCAGGTCTGAAATATTCCCCAAATGCAGCAGCAAGTCCCAAAACGGGGTTATTCCGAGCCCTAACTCTTTGGCAAAATGGAGGAATAGCGAAATTTCGTGAAAGATCGAGGCCGTGCGAGATCGGTCGCCTAACTCGAATGGAAGCAATTAAAAACGG
>NW_017084956.1:0-307 GCF_001483705.2 Eufriesea mexicana
TTATTACTATATATTAATCAATTTTTATATATTTACTTAATTTTTAATAAACCAAATAAATTCCTTAATTTATTAACTGTTGTTAATTAACGTCTTTAAAATAATTAATAATTTCAATGTATAATTTAATACATTTTCAAGAACTTACTTCCATATTTCCACACACAGCAAAATTTTTATCACAGTTGACATTTTTAATATAATTACTTTTAATATCATTTTCGCGAGGGTACACATAAACATGTGTCTTTGATATAATTAAAACAATATCCATTCGTAAGAAACTATCCTTCGGTGAAAATATTTT
>NW_017084957.1:0-307 GCF_001483705.2 Eufriesea mexicana
CTATATCGCGCCGATAGAACCTTTCCCCATAATTTATGCTAGAAAGTTTGCTCACAACGATATGAGTCGAAAATGACGATAAAATTGAACTTTACAGTCACATTCAATTGCACTGCAATGGCTATATCTCGCCAAAAGAATCTTTCCTCCATACTTATGCGAGAAAGCTTGCTCACCGCAATATTAATGGAAAATATCAATGAAATTGAACTTTCCAGAAAAACTCTATAGCATTGCACTGGCTATAGCACGTCAATGGTATCTTTCCTCGTGATTTATGCAATAAAGCCTGCTCACCACGATTTTA
>NW_017084958.1:0-307 GCF_001483705.2 Eufriesea mexicana
CTTACGCGTGATAAACACGCTCGTGTAACTGGTATTTAATTAGAGTGGACGATTAAAATCGCGAATTTGGAAATGTAATTCATTAATTATTAACGAACGGACGTTGTCGATTCGAGATTACGAGCTGGTAACGAGCCAGTTCGATAACGACACGATTACCAGTCGATATAATCATCGGGGATATACGGGGATCGATACCGGTTAATTTCGGGAATGGAGAAATTAATTTAAGGAAATTCCGAAGATTGGAGTCTGTCCGGACTACTTGGAAGCTATGGGAGCGAATGCAAACGAGCCTTGAACTTAT
>NW_017084959.1:0-307 GCF_001483705.2 Eufriesea mexicana
CACTCAAAAACTGAGAGTGACGACCAAAATCTAATTTCAATTTCGTTTTTAGCTTGTCGAGACTTATATGCCTCACCTTGTCGGTATTGCCACGAGGGTATTACGTTGATTAATATAATCTGGCGCTGCGCTTCCCCACGGAGCAGAGAGTGATTTCTGTTGCCGCCCAACGGAGCAGACCATTGGTTCTGGCGCCAGCGTCAACACGTTAATGCACACATTAAAATACATAATCAGACGATGTTGTACACCCAAGAGCCGTTATGTCCTATGCGATACCGCGAATAGCACATTTGAATGAGAAAGT
>NW_017084960.1:0-307 GCF_001483705.2 Eufriesea mexicana
AGGACTCCGACAGTGAAAAATTAATTAATTACTCAATTCTGTAATTAATTTATGAACTTTTATTATTTTATTGCAAAGCTGGAACTCCAGGCTACATACTTATGTAATTTTCGTAAAGAATTTGACTCTAAATTGTTAGTTACTAATTTTTGTTTCATGGCGTCTATGATTTCGTAACGGCGGCCATCACGATCATCCCTGAAAATATTTAATACTAAACGAAACTGGAATGAAAATGTGATCTAAAGTTATATGAGAAGATTCGTAAGAACATTGTTTTTATAATGAGTGCATAAAGTTTCATAAA
>NW_017084961.1:0-307 GCF_001483705.2 Eufriesea mexicana
CTGAACACCATCCGAGTCAACCCCTATAACAAAAATTAAAATTTCTCAAAGACCTAGAAACAAATTGACAATTTATTTCAACTTCCACCTCCACCAACGATCTCCCAACTCCATAGACACTTCTTCAACCGACATGCCACCAACAGGAAGAACACACACCTATCACTTACAGGCCTCACCAACCAATAACAACGACACATATAAAAACCCACGACAGGAGAAACATTCCGAAAAGTAAACCAATTCTAACCACACAATCTTGTAATATCCGTAAATGAACTCTAGTGAAAATCTCGATTAACCAGTT
>NW_017084962.1:0-307 GCF_001483705.2 Eufriesea mexicana
ATCCTATTGCAACTTTAGGATGACAAGGGAAAGGTTCGTTACAGTTCGACATATTAACAATGGGCATAGCAGCATTGTGTACAGCCATCGTAATAGTACTGCAGCCCTTGGATAAATCAATTCCCTTTCCGTTTAAATTTGGCAGTACTCCAAGGATAATCTATGTACACATCTGGTAAATATAGAGACTACAATTCCAAATACGGTAGTTGGTACATCCGCCAATGGAGCACAGTAGCAGTTCAATTAACCTGCTCCGTGGTGATTTAAATTGCAAATCAAGTTTAGGGTGGTCAATGTGCTCTAT
>NW_017084963.1:0-307 GCF_001483705.2 Eufriesea mexicana
TAAATACGCACATCCATTCAGACATCCATACATTCATGCGTACAATCATTCATACATATACCCTTCCATACTGGTATCCATACATCCAAACATCATCCGTTCACACATACATCAATTCATACATCCATTCGTGCATACATCCTACATCCACACATCCATCCATCCATTCGTCCTTCATTCAATCCATCCATCCAACCATCCATGCACCCATCCATCCATGCTTCCAAATATCCATCCATCCACACATACATCATGCATCCATCCATATATCCGTACATACATCCCTTCGCACATCCATGAATATATC
>NW_017084964.1:0-307 GCF_001483705.2 Eufriesea mexicana
ATGACTTTTGTGCTATAAACTGCAATGCGGAGAACTTCTGCGCTCGACTGTGCTGCACTATATTCTGCTTGACTCTGGGGATGCCAGCTGTAGTGGTCTCTGCACGTTAGGTTAAGTTAGGCTACGTTCGCTTGTGCTACGTTTGGCTTGGCTAGGATATGGTCTCTTAGAGTTTTGTACTGTACACTGCTATTCGATTGATTTCTGCGCTCTACTGAACTCTAATATGATCTGCTTGGCTCTGGGGCGGCGAGCAATAGTGGTCTCGGCACGTTATGTTGCGTTATGTTACGCTTGGTTTCGTTAC
>NW_017084965.1:0-307 GCF_001483705.2 Eufriesea mexicana
CTTTCATTCTAAGTCCAGACACACTCGACATTTCCCAGAGCCACACTTATTCCATTCCCACATGTATAATAATTATTTTTGAATAAAGAAGGAATTCATTTTATTTTTAAATATAGTCTCACTGTAAATGGTTCTCCATATATGTTACCACCTTCTCTTGTACCTGTGGAATCACCACCTTGTGTTATGAAACCTTTGATAATTCTATGAAATATAGTGTCATCCTAATAATATGCCTTTGGAATTTCTTTTGCCCATAATTCTAACTCAATACCACCAACAGTTGTTTTCATTATAACCTAGTTAT
>NW_017084966.1:0-307 GCF_001483705.2 Eufriesea mexicana
TCAATAGGTCCACCTTCATCCGCACCATGTTGTCTTCCGTGAGTGTGCTGGTCGTCCTTCTGCTTGTGCCTATCGGCCTTCATTTTGCGCAATTCGCCACCGTTTGCTAGAGGATATTATCGCCTTCCGCTTGTCCCTTAGCACCACGCTTTTCGTACCCGTCGCTTCATCCTGCCTCCGCCGTTTCGCCGAAACTCTAAGCTTATGGTCTCCCTCCATTTCGAAATCTGCCACACACCCTTGGCAGCACAATTTTCACTGCACTTGACAATTTCGACTTAACACCTTTAACAACGCTACCCGTCAC
>NW_017084967.1:0-307 GCF_001483705.2 Eufriesea mexicana
AAAAAAGTCGTGCCAAACCCATGTGCAAATGAAATTTGAAACAAGATATCTTATGACTGAGTGCGAGATAGCCACGAGCCCATTCGAGATATTCATACTTGGACCGAGATTAATACCACGAGTCAAACTCGAGATATTCATGCTTGGCCCGAAATGTCGACCACGAGTCAGACTCGTGATATCTACGTTTGACCCAAGATGTGAATCACGAGTCAGACTCGTGATATCTACGTTTGACCCAAGATGTGAATCACGAGTCAGACTCGTGACATCCACATTTGGCATGAAATTAAACAACGAGTGTGAC
>NW_017084968.1:0-307 GCF_001483705.2 Eufriesea mexicana
GTGCTCTCCGCCAGGGCCCGGGTAGGCCAGCAATTGTGGCCTATGCAGGTTAGGCTGAGTTAGGCTGAATACGGTTTGGTCGGGTTTGGGTAGGTTAGGATAGGGTCGCTTTGACCTTCGTACTGCACTCTGCCATAGGGTTGAGCTCTGCGCTCTGCATTGCTCTCCTAGCCACTGCTTGTCTGCGGGGAAGCCAGCAGTAGTGGTCCTGTCACGCTTAGTTGAGTTAGGCTGCGTTCGGTTCGGTTACGTTTTGTTGGCTTAGGAAATGGTAGGTTTGACTTTTGTGCTATACACTGCTATTAAG
>NW_017084969.1:0-307 GCF_001483705.2 Eufriesea mexicana
TGCATAGATGTGTGGATGGATGGATGTATGGATGGATGGCTGTATGGGTGGATGGAAGTATCGTTGGATGGAAGAACGGATGGTAGGAGTTTTGTATGTATGGTTTTACGGATGTACGGATGAATAGATGTACGGATGTATGGACGTATGGATGTGTGGGTGGATGAAAGAATGGGTGGATGGAAGGAAGTGTGGGTGGATGGACGGGCGGATGAAGGGATACATGGGCGGATGGATGGGTGAATGAATGGACGGATGTACGGATGTATGGGTAAATGTATGGATGTATGTATGAATGTCTGTATGG
>NW_017084970.1:0-307 GCF_001483705.2 Eufriesea mexicana
AGAAATCCTGTCCTAACCTGACTTAAAATAAACAAGTCAAACGTAAATTAACTAAACCTAAGGAGCCGAGCCCACTATTTCGCCTCTCCTTCGCTAAGCAGAACATACTATAGGAGCGTAGAGAGCAGAGGTCCATAGAATGGCAACGAACAGCAGAAGTGTCAAAGATATCCTAACATAACCCAGGCTAACGTAGCATAGCCAAACGTAACCTAACACAACCTGACGTGCCGAGACCACTGTTGCTGTCCCCCGCGAAGCCAAGCGGAGTACACAAGAGCACAGAAGAGCGCAGAAATCGACCGCA
>NW_017084971.1:0-307 GCF_001483705.2 Eufriesea mexicana
ACAGCATTGCAATGGATATAGAACGCCAAAAGTATCTTTCCTCCTTACATATGCAAGGAAGATTGCTCACCACAGTATTAGTCGAAAATGTCAATAAAATTGAATTTTCCAGCAAGATTTTGTGCCATTATAATGCCTATAGCACGCCAACTGTATATTTCTTCCTTATTTATGCAAGAAAGTTAGCTTACCACGATATTAGACGAAAATGTCTGTGAAATTGAATTTTCCTGCCAGAGACCACAGCATTGCAATGGCTATAGCACGCCAATAGAACCTTTCCCCCTTACTTATGCAAGGAAGTGAG
>NW_017084972.1:0-307 GCF_001483705.2 Eufriesea mexicana
TGCAATGGCTATAGCACGCCAATAGGATCTTTCCTCCTTATTTATGCAAGAATGTTAGCTCAGCCCGATATTAGTCGAAATTGTCTACATAACTATATTTTCCAGCACGGTTCTATAGCATTGCAACGGCTATAGCACGCCAATAGAATCTTTTCTCCTTATTTATGAAGAAAGATAGCTCACCCCGATATTTGACGACAATGTCAATATAATTGAACCTTCCAGCCGGATTCTGTAGCATTGCAACCGCTATAGCACGACGGTAGAATCATTCCTACTTATATAAGCAAGAAAGTTACCTCACCAC
>NW_017084973.1:0-307 GCF_001483705.2 Eufriesea mexicana
AGGGCCATAATCGGCTAGTTGCTGAAGTGTCCTGTTTTAGTTTTCGTTTTAGGACATGTCACTAGTCATAACTTTTAGTTCTTCCTTGACTGGTTGATGCTCAAAAATTCCATTTACCTAATGACTTTAACGAATGTCGTTCCTTTCCTTGAGTAGGTGGAAGACGGTTCTTAGTAATGGCTCTTACAACAAATTGAATTGCTCGTTGGAAGTTGCTGGTTTATTACACGTCTTTAAACAGGAACTAAAAGCAAAGAGTTCCTATGAATTCTGTTCCAGCAATTCTAATTCGCTTTGTTTCTAATGT
>NW_017084974.1:0-307 GCF_001483705.2 Eufriesea mexicana
ACAAATGTCGAAGCAATACAAGCCCAACCTCTCCCAACCAAGCCAGGTCAATCGTAACATAACTCATACTTGCGTGCCGAAGCCATGATTGCTGGTATCCCCAGAGCCGAGCAGAGTATATTAGAGCAATGCAGGGCGTAGATACCCACCGAATGGTGGTGTATAGCACAAAATTCACATATTCCCTCTCCTAACCTAACCAATCGTAACTTTACCGAACGCAGCCTAGCAAAGCCTATCGCTCCGCGACCACTATTGCTGGCTTCCCCAGAGTCGAGCATAGTGCAATAAAGCCCAGTGATGCGTA
>NW_017084975.1:0-307 GCF_001483705.2 Eufriesea mexicana
TCCATGTATACATCCATACATCCACACGTCCATAGATACATAAACCCGTCCATTCGTACAACCATCCATCGATACATCCATCCATCCATACATCCATACATATACACATCCATACATCCTTACATCCGTACATCCGTCCATCCACGCATCCATTCATCCACCCACAGATCCATACATCCATGCATCCTTACAACCATTCATTCGTACATCAATACATCCATACATACATACATACATCCATACAAAAACCCATACACTCACCCATACATACATGCATAAACACATCCGCACATACATCCATACATAC
>NW_017084976.1:0-307 GCF_001483705.2 Eufriesea mexicana
CGGATGGAGGGATGTATGGATGGATGCATGTATGGATGGATTGAGGTATGAGTGGACGAATTTGTGGATGCGTCAATGGATGGATGTATATATGTACGGATGTATGGATGGATGGATGTATGGATGAACATATGTATGGTTGGTTAGGTTAGGTTAGGTTAGGTATATATTTATGGATGTGCGTCGGGATGTATGTGTGGATATATGGATGGATGGATGTATGGATTTTTGGGTGGATCTACGTATGGATGGATGGACGCATGGATGGATGGATGTACGCAGGGATGGACTGATGGATGGGTGGATG
>NW_017084977.1:0-308 GCF_001483705.2 Eufriesea mexicana
ATGCACGTACTGCTACTTTTCCAAACAGTCTTCACCAAACCTAAGACGTAGAGTCACGTTGTAGGGGTGAAAAATAATTTTGTAATTCAAAAAATTTTGACAATTCACTGATCGTGTAATATACAAGGTGTCTCCGAAAGAGATGCATAACCATACAGCATGTGGTTCCTCGTCAAAAAAATATAAGGAAAATAAAGAACAACTTTTCCTCGGTTAAAGTTTACTCATTGAGAAAATCAAATTTGAAAATTCGCTTTTGGAAATGCGCATACTAATAACAATAAGATACGATTCGTAAATAACATTCA
>NW_017084978.1:0-307 GCF_001483705.2 Eufriesea mexicana
CATACATCCATACATATATACATCCATCCATTCATACATTCATACATCTATCCATACATACATCCATCAATCCGTACCTCAATCCATCCACATATTCATTCATCCGTACATCCATTCATCCGTAGATCCGTCCATCCGTACCTCAATCCATCCATACATGCACCCATCCAAACAACCATTCATCCATACATCCATCCATCCAAACATCCATCTTTCCATTCATCCATCGAACCACAGATCCATCCATCCATACAAGCACCCGTCCATACACCCATCGATCCATACTTCTATACACCCAAACATCCAT
>NW_017084979.1:0-308 GCF_001483705.2 Eufriesea mexicana
ACTCTGGCGAGACCAGCAATAGAGGCTGTGGCACGATAGGTTGATTTAGGTTACATTTTGTTGAGCTAAGTTAGGTTACGTTTGGTTAGGATGGCTTCGACTTTTGTGTTACACAATCGGTCGATCTCTGCACTCTACAGAGCAGTAGCATTACCTGCATGTCTCTGTGGAGGCCAGTGATAGGTGTATCTGCACGTTAGCGTTAGTTATTCTACGCTCTGTTGGGTTAGGTTAGGTCTGGTTTGGTTGGGATATCTTTGACTATCGTGAGATACATTGCTACTTGGTGGATTTCGGCGCTTTACTTG
>NW_017084980.1:0-307 GCF_001483705.2 Eufriesea mexicana
ATTTATGCAAGGAAGATAGCTCCCCACGATATTAGTGGATAATGTCAATAAAATTGAATTTCCATTCCAGATTCTATTGCTTTGCAGTAACTAGAGCGCGCCAACAGAATGTTTCCTCCTTACACACGCAAGGAAGATAGCTCACCACGATACTAGTCGAAAATGTCAACAAACCTGTATTTTGCAGCCACAATCTATATTATTGCAGAGGCTATAGCACTCAAAAAGCATCACTCCGCCTTACTTAAGCCGGGAAGTTAGCTCACCACGATATTAGTCGAAAATGTCAACAAAATTGTATTTTCCA
>NW_017084981.1:0-308 GCF_001483705.2 Eufriesea mexicana
TGCGTGTATGTAAGGGCGTATGTATGGATGCAAGTATGGATGGATGTATGGATGTTTGCACGGGTGTATGTATGGATATATCTATGGATTTATGGATGGGTGTGAGAATGGACGTATGTATGGGTGTATGGATCGACGTATGCACGGATGTGTGAATGGGTGTATGTACGGACGTGTGGATGTACGTATGGTTGTATGTATGGATGTATGGCTGTATTTTTGGACGGATTTACTGATGTATGTACGTGTGGAAGTATGGATGTACGTATGTATGGATATATGGATGTATATATGTATGGACGTATGTA
>NW_017084982.1:0-308 GCF_001483705.2 Eufriesea mexicana
GTGTGTTGAAAATTCGATGTGTGCATCAGATTTAGGTTCTTGGGGGTGGTGGGGGTTAATTAAAATTGGGTTGAATTTATACTGCAAATTCGCTATTATATTATGTAATTATATATGGTGCTTGATGTGGTATTTAATTAATATTCTACATTTTTAGTAACTATGATGAAATTGGTATTCACGTGTTTTATATTTAGTTCTTTACAATGTGTGTCGAAATTGGGTTGAATTTATATTGCAAATTGGTTATTATATTATGTACTTATATGTAGTGCTTGATGTGGTATTTAATTAATATTCTACATTTT
>NW_017084983.1:0-308 GCF_001483705.2 Eufriesea mexicana
ATTCAAACATCAACCCACCCATCCGTCCATACATCCGTACATCCATACGTCAATCCATACATACATCCATCCATCCATACAACCATTCATCCATACATAAATCCATCCAAACGCCCACCTTTCTACACATCCATCCATCCATACATCCAGCCATTCATACATACATCGATCCATCAATCTCTCCATTCAAACACCCATGCATGTATACATCCATATATCCACACGTCCATACACACATAAACCCCTCCATTCGTACTTCCATCATTCGATACATCCATCCATCAAAACATCCAACCATCCATACATAC
>NW_017084984.1:0-308 GCF_001483705.2 Eufriesea mexicana
ACACATTAGAGCACTCTAGGGCGCAGAAACCCACCTAATAGCAGACTACAGCACAAAAGTCCAAGCAACCCTCCCGTAACCTAACTAACCGTAACATAACCAAACGTAACATAACTAAACCTGACGTGCCGCGACCACTATTGCTGGCCTCGTCAGAGCCAAGGAGGAGACACTTGAACACAGTAGAGCGCTGAAGTCAACCGAATAGCAGTGTACAGCACAGACGTTAAAGCTTCTCTAACCAAAGTTAGCATAACCTAACGAAACGCAACGTAACATGACAAAACAACAGGTGCCGCGGCCACTAT
>NW_017084985.1:0-308 GCF_001483705.2 Eufriesea mexicana
CCGAGACCACAATTTCTGGCCGCCCTAGGGACAAGCAGAGACTATTAGAGCACAGTAGGGAGCAGAAACTCTTCGAATAGCAGCGCGTAGCAAAGTAAGGTACCAAAGCGTAACATAGCCAACCGCAAGCCAACTCAACCCATCGTGCCATGACCACTACTGCTAACCACTCCAGAGCCGAGCAGCACAGATTAGGGGAGAGGAGATTTCAGAAATCCATAGGAACACAGTGTATAGACGAAGGTCATGGGAATCATAATCGAGCTATACCTAACCCAACCTCGCAAATGTAACATAATAGTGATCGC
>NW_017084987.1:0-307 GCF_001483705.2 Eufriesea mexicana
TGACGTTTTCGCCTAATATCGTGGTGAGCTAACTTTCTTGCATAAACAATGAGGAAAGATTCTTTGGGCGAGCTATAGCCATTGCAATGCAATAGAATCTGACTGGAAAATTCAATTTTGTTGACATTTTCGTCTAATATCGTGGTGAGTTTTCTTTCTCGCACAACTAAGGAGGAAAGATTCTATTGGCGTGCTATAGGCATTGCAATGCTATGGAATCCTCCTGGAGTATGCAATTTTATTCACATTTTCGACTAATATCGTGGTGAGCCAACTTCCTTGCATAAGTAAGGAGGAAAGATCCTTT
>NW_017084988.1:0-307 GCF_001483705.2 Eufriesea mexicana
GTGCTATAGAATCTGTCTGGAAAATACAATTTTATTGACATTTTCGATTAATATCGTGGTGAGTTATCTTTCATGCATAAATAAGGAGGAAAGATACTACTGGCGTGCTGTAGTCATTGCAGTGCTATAGAATCTGTCCGGAAAATACAATTTTATTGACTTTTTCGATTAATATCGTGGTGAGCTAACTTTGTTGGATATATAAGGTGGAAGGATCCTACTGGGGTGCTATAGCCATTGCAATGCTATAGAATCTGGCTGGAAAATTCAATTTTATGCCATTTTCTACTATTATCGTGGTGAGCTA
>NW_017084989.1:0-308 GCF_001483705.2 Eufriesea mexicana
GAGTTCGTTTCGTCGCGTTTTTAAAGAGAAATTCGGAATTTTTAACGGAGGAACGCGATATCGGTGCACAAAGTGTCTACATAGACGTATCATAGGGGGTTCAGGGTGCACTAGTCGCACGAGACTTCCCTGACTGGTTAGAAAGATGAAAGAAGGATATTTCGGTGAGCTATGACAGCCGTTAGATCGTTTCGTCGCGTTTTCAAAGAGCAATTCGGAATTTTAAATGGAGGAACTCGATATCCGTGAACCTAGTATCTAAATAGACGTATTATTGGGGTTTCGAGGTGCTGCGGTCGCACGAGACT
>NW_017084990.1:0-308 GCF_001483705.2 Eufriesea mexicana
CGACTAATATCGTGGTGGGCTACCTTTCTTGCGTAAATAAGGCGGAAAGATTCTATTGGCGTGTTATTGGCATTGCAATGCCGAAGAATCTAGCTGGAAAAATCAATTTTATTGGCTTTTACGACTAATATGGTGGTGAGCTATCTTTCTGCCATAAATCAGAAGGAAAGATTCTGTTGGCATGCCATAGGCATTGGAATGCTGTAGAATCTTGCTGGAAAATTCAATTTTAGTGTCATTTCCTTCTAATTTCGTGGTGAGCTAACTTCCTTCCCTAAGTAAGGAGGAAAGATCCTTCTGGAGTGCTA
>NW_017084991.1:0-308 GCF_001483705.2 Eufriesea mexicana
TATTTGATTTTTTTGACTATTCGCGATTAATACAAGTCGCAACACTATAAAGTTAATCAATATTAGTAGCTATGAAAAAATAAAAATTCATGTAAAAAAAATCAAACAAAATCGCGATCTCATAATTCGCAACACTAAATTAACCCGTGATTAATTACTCGCAACACTAAGTACAAAAATCGCGATTTGCCCAAACAGAATGATGGACCGATGAACATCGGCCAGTAAACAAACTACTACTACTTCTACATACTACTAAATATGAGCATAGTGACAAAGTAGTGACAAGAATGACTTCTCATCCAAAG
>NW_017084992.1:0-308 GCF_001483705.2 Eufriesea mexicana
AGCTCAAGCCAACGTGCCGAGACCACAATTACAGGCCTCCCAATCGCAAATCAAATAATATTAGGTCGCAGTAGAACGCAGGAATTCGCCGGATAGCATGCATAGCACAAAAGTCGAAATCACCATAGCCAAGCCAGATCTAACCTAACCTTGCCAAACGCAGAATAAATGATCCTTCTGAGAAGAGACATCTAGTGCTGGCATCCCCAGTGACAAGCAGAACAATTTAGAACCATGTAGAACGCAGAAATGAAATGAATAGCAGTGTATAGCACAGAAGTTAAAGCCATCCCAACCAAACCTGACCT
>NW_017084993.1:0-307 GCF_001483705.2 Eufriesea mexicana
CGTGCTATAGCCGTCGCAATGCTATAGAATCTGGCTGGAAAGTTCAATTTTGCTGACATTTTCAACTAATATCGTGGTGAGTTAACTTGCTTGCATAAATAAGGGGAAAGATTCTGTTGGCGTGCTATAGGAGTTGCAATGCTGTAGAATCTGTTTGGAAAATTCAAATGTATTCATATTTTCGACTCACATCGTGGTGAGCTAACTTTCTTGCATAAATAAGGAGGACTGATTCAATTCACTAGCTATAGCCGTCGCAATGCTGTAGAATCTGGCTGGAAAGTTCAATTTTATTGACATTTTCGAC
>NW_017084994.1:0-308 GCF_001483705.2 Eufriesea mexicana
AACGTAGTTTAACTCAACACAAAGTGACGAGACCAATATTGCTGGCCTCTCCGGAGCCAATCAAAGCATATGAGAGCACAATAAAGCACAGAAATCCACCGAATAGCAGTGAAAGTTACGAAAGAAAAGATAGCTTGCCCTAACCAAGCCGAACGTAATGTAGCTCAAGCTAACTTAACTAGACAGCTATTGCTGGCCTCCACAGAGGGAATCAGAATGTACTAGGGCACAGCAGAGCGCAGAATTCCACCCCATTGCAGTGAATAGCGCAAAAGTCGAAGATATCCTGACATAACTTGACCCAGACC
>NW_017084995.1:0-308 GCF_001483705.2 Eufriesea mexicana
ATATTACATTTTCCCTGAAACAGGAAGAGCAAAGAAAAGAATTGCGGAAAACAGAAGGAAAATCATTTACAAGTCGCGAATCAGTAAGGAAAATAATAAGGGAAATATCCAAAAGCGACATTTGCTGTTACAACTGTGGATCGAGAGGACACATGGCAGTGGAGTGTAACAGTAACCAACGTTGCATTAATTGTCAAGGATACAATCACATTGCTGCAAACTGTAGGAAATCAAAACAGATTGTAACCACCAGCAAGAAGAGGAAGAGAAAGGAATATTCAACGAGAAAGTGAAGGAAAATATACGAG
>NW_017084996.1:0-308 GCF_001483705.2 Eufriesea mexicana
GATAGTGTAGCTTTGACTTTTGTGCTATACACGGCTATTTGGTGCATTCCTGTGCTCTACATTTCAGTACTGCAATCTGTTCGGCTCTCGGGTGGCCAACAGTAGTGGCCGCGCACGTTATGTTCAGTTCAATTACGTTTGGTTAGGATAGGTTACACTGTGTTACGTTGGGATGGCTTTGGCTTCTTTGCTACTCACTGCTATCACAAGGACTTCTGCGTACTTTTGTGCGCTATCACACTGTACTCGACTCTGTGCACGCCAGGAATAGTGCTCTAGGCACGTTAGGTTGGGTTATGTTACTCTTG
>NW_017084997.1:0-308 GCF_001483705.2 Eufriesea mexicana
TATATCCAGACCAGAAGAGAGTCAATGTAACCTAACCAAGCGTAGCCTACCTCAACGAAACGTGCCGAGGCCGCTAATGCTGGCCTCCCCAGGGCCAAGCAGAATGTAGCAGAGTGCTGTCGGGCGCAGGAGTCCCGCGAACAACATTGTATACGACGAAAATCAAAGATGCACTTACCAAAACTAACCCAACGTAAACTAATCGAACGTAACCTAACGCAACCCAATGTGCCGGGACCAATATTGCTGGCATTCCTAGTTCTAAGCTTAACATAATAGAGCACAGTACGGGGCAGAGATACTCCGAA
>NW_017084998.1:0-308 GCF_001483705.2 Eufriesea mexicana
AATCATTACACGCATACTCATTTATCACGATAACCTGAATTCATTAGATATTGTCATCCCATGTATGCTAGAGGAGTATGATAAATTATAAATATACAATTATTTACGGAAAATATAATGAGAAAATTGCGAGAAAATGTACAGATATGGGGAAAGGTGAATATATAGAAAAATTGGAAATCATTGACTTCGAAATGAAATGAAAGAAGTTGCACAAAATTCAAAATGCTGCTTCATTTTATATAATATGTAAAGTATATAAAATTTATTATATACATTACATATTTATTTTACTATTATTTTATAAT
>NW_017084999.1:0-308 GCF_001483705.2 Eufriesea mexicana
AGGCCAGGAGATGTGTTCCCGGCTCATTAGGATGTGTTAGGTTACTTTCGCCTACGTTACATTCGGTTATCTTGGGATGTGGTGGCACCGACTTTTGAGCTGTACATTGCGGTTCCATGGATATCTGCACCCTACTCTCCTCTGATATGTTCTGCTTGGCTACGAAGAGGCCAGAAATAATCGTCGCGGAACGCTAGGTAGCGTTAGGTTTCGTCTAGTTATGTTATAACAGGTTAGGTTATGACAGGGTTGCTTTGACTTTTGTGCTATAAACAACTACGCGTTGGATTTCCGTGCTCTACTCTGCT
>NW_017085000.1:0-308 GCF_001483705.2 Eufriesea mexicana
CTTGTCTCTGGGGAAGGCAGCAATAGTGGTCTCTGCACGTTAGACTCAGATAAATTACGTTTGGTTATGCTACGTTTGGTTAGGTTAAGATAGGATGGCTTTGGCTTTTAAGCCATACATCACTACCTAGAGGATTCCTGCGCTCTACATTGATCTACTATGCTCTGCTCAGCACTCGAGGAGGCAGCAATAGTTAGCAGAGGCTCGTTAGGTTGTGTCAGATTACGTTTGGTTGGGCTAGGGTGCGTTGTGTTAGGTTAGGATATCTTTGACTTTTGTGCTACAAACTGCTATCCTATGGACTTCTG
>NW_017085001.1:0-308 GCF_001483705.2 Eufriesea mexicana
AGGGTCGACCCGTGTACAGTAGAACCACGTAGGGCGCTGAAATCCAACGAAGAGCAGCGTATACCAAGAAAGTCTAAACCATCCTGTCCTAACCTATCCAAACGTCACACAACGAAACGCAACATAACTCAGCCTAACTTGCCGAGCCCACTATTGATGCCCTCCACAGTGCCAAACCGGAGGTACTAGAGCACATTAGATCTCAATAATCCATCGAACAACAGTGTTAACCGCGTAAGCCAATTATACCCAGACCTAACCCAGTAAAACGTAACCTTACCAGACGTTGCATAGAACAATCTAACCTG
>NW_017085002.1:0-308 GCF_001483705.2 Eufriesea mexicana
ACATCCATAAATCCATCCACCCATACGCACATCCATCCATACATTCATCCATACATACATCCAGACATACATTCACAAACCCATACACTCAGCCATACACACATGCATCGACACATCCGCACATACATCCATACATACATCCATACATCCACCCATACATACATCCGTACACTCGCCCTTCCATACACGCATCCATACATCCATCCATCCAAGCATCCACCCAACCATACATCCATTGATCCATGCATTCTTCCATCCATACATCCATCCACCAATCCATCCATCCCTCCATGCATCCATACATATAT
>NW_017085003.1:0-308 GCF_001483705.2 Eufriesea mexicana
AGCCTAATCCAAACTAACGTGCCGAGACCACTATTACTGTCCTCCCCAGAACCGAGCAGAGTATATCAAAGCAATGTAGAGTGCCGAAATTGGCCGAAAATCAGTGTACACCGCGAAAGTCAGTGCTAGCCGAACCTAGCCCGAAATAACGGAACCCAAACAAACGTGCCTACACCACCATTGCTGAACTCCCCAGAGCAAAGCAGAACACATTAGAGCACAGTATATCGCAGAAATCCACCAATTAGCAGCGTACAGATGCAAAAGTCAAAGAAACCATTACCTAACATTCCCTAACCTAACTTAAT
>NW_017085004.1:0-308 GCF_001483705.2 Eufriesea mexicana
TTATACCGTGGTGTCCTAACTTTCTTGCATATATATGGAGGAAAGGTTCACCTGGCGTGCTATCGCCATTGCAATGCTCAAGAATCTGACTGGAAAATTGAATTTTATTGTCATTTTGGACTAATATCGTGGTGAGCTAACTTTCTTGAGTAAATAAGTAGGAAAGATTCGATTGGCGCGCTATAGCCACGACAACTCCACAGAATCTGCCTGGAAAATACAATTCTAATGACATTTTCGGCAATTATCGTGGTGAGCAACCCCATTTGCATAAATAGGGATGAAATATTCTATTGGCGTGCTGTAGC
>NW_017085005.1:0-308 GCF_001483705.2 Eufriesea mexicana
TCCATTCATCCATACTTCCATACATCTATACATCCATTCATCCGTATAACCGTTGACCATACACCCATACATTCATACATCCATACATCCATTAATCCATCCATCCATACATACATTCATCCGTACATACATCCTTCCATACGACCATCCATCCATACACCCAACCATCCATACACCCATCGATCCATACATCCATACTACATTCCATCCATCCATCCATCCATACATTTATACATACACCAATGCATAGATCCATACATACACATACACATTCGTCCATACATACAACCATACACACATCCATCCAT
>NW_017085006.1:0-308 GCF_001483705.2 Eufriesea mexicana
TAGCTATCCCATCCTTACCCAACGTAACCTAACCTAACCAAACGTAGCATAACTCAACCAAACTTGCCAAGACCACTATTGCTGCCCTCCTCGGAGTCGAGCAGAGCATATAAGGACACAGTAGAGCGCAGGAATCCACCGAATAGCAGTGAGAAGGACGTAAGTCAATGATATCCTCCCCTAACCAAACCGTACCTATTCCGAACGAACGTGGGTTGACCCAAACTTTCGTGCCATGGCCGCCTTTGCTGCCATCCCCAGGGTGGAGCAGAGTAAGGTAGAGCAACGTAAAGAGCAGAAATCCTCCG
>NW_017085007.1:0-308 GCF_001483705.2 Eufriesea mexicana
AATGATTATCCCCGTCTTTTGAATTTTCCAAAATTGTAACGTCGAAGCATATGATTGGTGGTTAATTTTCTATATTTTAAATAAATTTCAACCCATTATTTTTTGGATTTATTCGATTTCAGAAGTAAATAACGCACACATTAATTCATTTCTTTGCGTTTAAATTCAATTTTAAACTCAATTTTCCAAAATATTTAATTTTTCCTTGACATAAAACCTTTGACCTGAAGAAAATCAAAGCTCATTATCTTCGTCACAAAATATTGTTTTCTCAGAGAAAATTTCATCCATCCTTATTGATTTTCTAA
>NW_017085008.1:0-308 GCF_001483705.2 Eufriesea mexicana
CGTTTCACCCTGGTCCTGTTAGTAGACTCATCGATAATGCTAGTAGGCTCTGCCTTAGACGAGGATACTATTGGAAAGTTTGTAAATTGTGTATGTAGGAAACGAAGGGTTTTACCTCCTTGCTAGAAAGTCCTCGAACCTCCTTCAAGTAGGAATCCATTTATTCCTATTATTAGTATTCCTATTATCAGTGAGAATGACGTTGCCACAATCCTAATGTCCAACTAGAAAAACATACTTCGCGTAAATTCCCAGGTGGCTATGTATTCTTCGTCTACATTGCAATTTCAAGTGACGAATACGAACAT
>NW_017085009.1:0-308 GCF_001483705.2 Eufriesea mexicana
ACATAATCAAACACAGCCTAACTCAACCTAACCGAACGTAGAATGACTCATCGTAGCATGCCGAGACATCTATTGCAGGACTTGCCAGAGCTAAGCTCAAAATATTAGCGCGCTGTAGGGCGCAGATATCCACCTATTGTCAGACTATAGCACTAAGCTCAAATATGTCCTCTCCTGGCATATCCAAACGTAACATAAACGAACGTAGCCTAACTCAACTTAACATAGCGTGACCACTATTGAAGGCCTCCCCAGAGCCAAGGCGAACACCTTTGTGGATAGTGGAACGCAGAAATCCATAGAATCGC
>NW_017085010.1:0-308 GCF_001483705.2 Eufriesea mexicana
GCATGGAGCTGGGGAGGCCAGAAGTTGAGGTCTCGGCTCGTGATGTTTAGTTAGTCCACGTTTGTTGAAGTTAGGTTAGGTCAGGTTAGGATAGGATACTTTTGACCTTTGCGCTGTGAACTGAAACACGGCTGATGTATGTGATCTACTGTGATGTGGTATATTGCGCTTGGCCCTGGAGACGTCAGCAACAGTGGCGTTGGTTTGTTAGCTGGAGTTAGGTTAAGCGTGGTAATGCTACGTCAGGTTATGTTAGGCCAGGACAGCTTTGACCTGGAGCCGCGCTGAATGTCGAACGAGAGGGACGC
>NW_017085011.1:0-308 GCF_001483705.2 Eufriesea mexicana
GACTATTGTGCTATACACTGCCATACGTTGAATTCCTGCGGCCCAATTTGGCCTAATATTCCCCGCTTTAATCTGGGACTGCTTGAAATGGTGGCCGCGGCGCGTTAGGTTTGCTTAGGTTACGTTTGGTTAGGTTAGGTTAAGTTACGTTTGGTTAGGATGGCTTTGACTTCCGTGTTACGCACTGCTATTCGGTGGATTCCTGCGCTCTACGTTGCTCTACTGTACTCATTTCGGTTCTGAGAATGCCAGTAGTAGTGGTCTCGGCACGTTGTGTTGTGCCTGGCTACGTCCTGTTAGGTAGGGTT
>NW_017085012.1:0-308 GCF_001483705.2 Eufriesea mexicana
ACGGAGTCTTTATAGGAAAATTGGAGTTATGGGCGAGGGTGGCGCTAGTATCGCGCGAGAGTGAACGTTATCGGTGAACGTTGGGATATATTGGGAGCAGATAAAAATTATTGGTTAGGATTGCTACTATTGTAATATGATGTGATTGGCGTGAGGGAACTTTTATGACTCAGACGCGAAGGGTCAGTATCAGAATCTACTGTAAATGTAATACACAGTGAGTTGGAAAATTATTGGCACGCTCAGAAACTGGTAAGTGTAGGCAATTATATGTATATAATTGGTAGATACGTGTTTCTGTATTTGGA
>NW_017085013.1:0-308 GCF_001483705.2 Eufriesea mexicana
TAACTTCCTTCCCTATGTAAGGCGGAAAGATCCTTCTGGAGTGCTATAGCCATTGCAATGCCTGAGAATCCGGCTGGAAAATTCAATTTCATTGACATTTCTGGCAAATATCGTGGTGAGCTCTCTTTCTTGCTTAAATAAGGAGGAAGTATTCTATTGGCGTGCTATAGCATTTGCAATGTTATAGAATCTGGCTGTAAAGTTCAATTTCATTGACAGTTTCGGTTAATATTGTGGTTTGCTAGCTTTCGTCCATAAATGTGGAGGAAAGGTTCTATTGACGTTCTATTGCCATTGCAATGCTACAG
>NW_017085014.1:0-308 GCF_001483705.2 Eufriesea mexicana
TTTCGGCTATACACTGCGATACCATGGATTCCTGCCCTCTACCCTCCTCTAGTATGTTCCGCTCGGCTTTGTGGAGGCGAGCAATAGCGATCCCGTCACGTTAGGATGGCTACGTTACATAACACTACGTTGCGATTGGTTAGGCTTGGAGGGGCTAGCTACGTCTTCTGCGCTATACACCGCTATTCACCGGATCTCTGCACTCTACTGTGCCCCAGTTTATTCTACTTTGCTCTGGGGTTTCCAGAAATAGTGGTCTCGGCAAGTTAGGATGAGATACGCTACGTTTGGTGAGGGTAGATTTGTGT
>NW_017085015.1:0-308 GCF_001483705.2 Eufriesea mexicana
GTTCGCGGTGGGCGATCTCCGGAGGGAGATCGGCAGAGACAAATCGCGGCAATGGGACGATCTTCTCGCGACGCTCAAAACCGGCAGTGGGGACGCCCCTATAAGTTAGTAATGGGAAATTAAGGGCATGGGCGCCCCCCGTGAACGAGCGCATGGACCCCGAGCACCTGCGGCGGGCGATCGACACCCTCGCCCGGTGGTGTCGGAGGAGGGGGTGCAACCCGTTGCAGTGTGATCGGAACTGGTCGGATGGTCCGACGAGCTGGGGGTCCCGCGCGATGTGTTGGGCCGTGCGGTCGTTACGATGG
>NW_017085016.1:0-308 GCF_001483705.2 Eufriesea mexicana
ATGCTCGTGGGTTTCGTGGCGAGTTCAATATTCTTCAAACCTTCGAATGGGACATATCCCCCCCGCGGGCGCTTCGCCGTTGCCCGTGGCGCTGACAGCACCAGCGAAGGAGGAGCACTCCCCCTCGATGTCCGCCGGCAGCGCCTCACGCAATGCGGTGCTACGAGTCGCACGCCTCGTAGCACCTGGTGCAAGCTCCACTGGAGGCGCGTCGACACCACTAGCTATAACCGTACCTTCCCTACTTGGTACAATGTCAGGCTTCCCCGGGGTGGCTGTCAATGGACGGTTTGCGAGCCCCTGCTCCG
>NW_017085017.1:0-308 GCF_001483705.2 Eufriesea mexicana
TGATCACATATGTTCAACAGGTATTCCAGAATTATCAACTCGTGGATCAACAAACACGAGAGTTACTGAGGATTGGCAATACAGTATTGAGTGCAAACGTCAACACAGTACTACAGCCGTCGGATTAACGTATCCACTGACTACATGGAATCTGTAGCAACCCTAGATCTTTGAAAGGTTATGTCAATTAGAACTGGAGATGTTAACAACTGATAATGCACTACTGCGTACACCCATGAAGACATTTCAACAGATAATGCATTAACCTATACTCCGTTCATTCCAGTTATGTAACAATTCTTGACAGA
>NW_017085018.1:0-308 GCF_001483705.2 Eufriesea mexicana
ACTGACCACCTAACATCTACAGCAATACCTGACCCGTCTACATAATTCTACAGTCATTCTGCTCACGCTGAAGGAATAAAACGATCAGCGAAGAGATTAATGCAATGGCTAAAGAATTGTTTAGTTATCTACACTCAGTACCGTAATGTCGTGCGTCAATACTCTACAGATATATGGTGTATCCGTTGATCATTCATAAACTTCTGTAGAGTATAAATCATCAGTGAAAGGAATAATCCAACGGAAACTGCGCTCCGATGGTGGAAGTACTACGTACAGTACTATCTGTTGTATATACCTCTAGCCAT
>NW_017085019.1:0-308 GCF_001483705.2 Eufriesea mexicana
AATTCGTACAGGTTTTTGACGAAAATTTTCAATTGTATTGATATTTTCGACTAATATCGTCATGAGCAAATATTTTTGCATAAATGAAGGGATCAAAACCTATTGTATTGCTATAGCTATTTCAATTCGTCTAGGTTTTTGACTAAAATTTTCAATTGTATTGACATTTTAGACTAATAATTTTCCCAAAATTTTTCAGTATTGTTACCTAGGTATACCACACTCGAGCATACATCACAGTTGATACATACGAGTTTCGAATGCTTTACAAGCAAAGATCCAATGGATTCATATCCGGGAACTTGCAT
>NW_017085020.1:0-308 GCF_001483705.2 Eufriesea mexicana
AAGTCTATGCTACGCTCTCCTAACGTAACCAGAGTTGTCATATGCAAACGTAACGTAACTAAACCTAACGTGCCGAGGCCACGACTGCTGTCCTCGCCAGAGCCAAGCAGAAAATATTAGAATGCAGTAGACCGCAGAAATAGGAGTATAGCAGCTTATAGCACATATGTCTAGACCATCATATCCTAACCACACCAAGCCTAAAATAGCCTATCGCGGCAGCGCTCAACCTAGCACGACGAGACCGCTATTGCTGGCTCCCACAGATACAAGCAGAATGTACTAGAGCACAGTAGGGCGCAGAAATC
>NW_017085021.1:0-307 GCF_001483705.2 Eufriesea mexicana
GCTACCTTTCTTGCATAAATTAGGGGGAAAGATTATATTGGCGTGCTATAGCCATTGCAATGCAATAGAATCTCGCTGGAAAATTCAATTTTATTGAGATTTTCGAATAATATCGCGTTGAGCTATCTTCCTTGCATAGGTAAGGTGGAATGATCCATTTGGCCTGCTATAGCCATTGCAATTCTGTAGAATCTGGCTGGAAAGACAAATTATATTCAATTTTCGAATAATATGGTGGTGAGCAAACTTTCTTGCATAAACAAGGAGGAAAGATTCTATTGGCGTGCTATAGCCATTGCAATGCTAT
>NW_017085022.1:0-308 GCF_001483705.2 Eufriesea mexicana
ATTTCTGAACTCCACAGAGACAAGGAGGGTATAGTAGAGCAATGTAGAGCTGAGAAGTCCACCAAATATTAGTGTACGATACAAAATTCGAGGATATACAAGCATGACATGGCATTACCTAAACTAGACAAACGTAGCATGACAAAACCTAAATCGGAGACCACAGCTGCTGGCATCCCCAGGGCCAAGCAGAATTTGGAAGAGAAATGTAGAGCGCAGAAATCCACCGAACAGCAGTTCATAGCATAAAGGTCATACCAATCCTAACCAAGCCATCCGAACGTACCTTAACGAAACGTAACATAACT
>NW_017085023.1:0-308 GCF_001483705.2 Eufriesea mexicana
CTAACCAAACTTAACCAACCTAACATAACCAAACGTTTCCTATCGCAAAGGAACGTGCCACGAATGCTACTGCTGGCCTCCACAGGCTATAGCAGATGCCAGTAGAGCAATGCAGTGCACAGATGTGGACCGAATGGCTGTTTATAGCACCAAAGTCAGAGGTAGCCTATCCTAACCTAGCCAAACGTAACGTAACCGAACGGAACCCTACTTAAACTAACGTGCCGAGACGACCATTGCGGGCCTCTCCAGAGCCAAGCAGAATGTACTGGAGCACAGTAGAGCGCAGAAGTCCACCGAATATCAGT
>NW_017085024.1:0-307 GCF_001483705.2 Eufriesea mexicana
ATTAAATTTTCCAGCCAGATTCTATAGCATTGCATTGGCTATAGCTGGCCAATAGGATCTTTCATCCTTATTTATGCAAGAAAGCCACCTCACCACTATATTAGCCGGGAATGTCAATAAAATTGTATTTTCGAGGCAGATTATATTGCATTGCAATGGCTGTAGCACGCCAATAGATTCTTTCCTCATTATTAATGCAAGAAAGTTATCTCGCCACGATATTAGTGCAAAATGTGAATAAAACTGAATTTTCCATCCAGATACCATAGAATTGCAATGGCTACAGCTGGCCAATAGAATCTTTCCT
>NW_017085025.1:0-308 GCF_001483705.2 Eufriesea mexicana
TATAGCATAGTCGATCGCAGAAATCCACCAGATAGCAGCGCATAACACAAATGTCAAAGCCATTCTGAGCAAACGCAGCTTACCCCGATCAAACTGAATGTAACCGTCACAAGGAAACGTGCCACGACCACAACTGCTGGCCCACGCAGAGACAAGCAGAGGCTACTAGAGGAATGCGGAGCGCAGGTGTCGAACGAATAGTAGTGTATTGAACAATAGTCAGAACGACCCTAACCAAACCTAATCTAACATAGCCAGGCCAAACGTAGCCTATGTCAAGATAACGTGCCGAGGCCACTATTGCAGGC
>NW_017085026.1:0-308 GCF_001483705.2 Eufriesea mexicana
GTCAAAATGACTGGTCCCAGAATTTTCCTTTTTGCAATCACCGAACACGTACACCTACTTTAAGAATAAAATTGGTATTAACTCATATTAAGAAAGAACTGTAATCAATATATTCGCCCATATTCATCATACCGCAGAAATTACTATAATCTGTGCACGTTATAGTTAGATACCCATTAAAAATCAGTAGTTGTAATGTTAAACATTACAAAATTCAAAGTTGTATTCTCACATTGTCAATATTGCAACTATATTTTTTGAAATTATGTTTAATTTCGGTTAATTACACATGACAAGAGTATTTTAGA
>NW_017085027.1:0-308 GCF_001483705.2 Eufriesea mexicana
CCTAGGCGAACGTAGCCTGACCCAACATAACGAGCCGTGTCCACCATTCCTGGCCTTCCCGGCCCCAAGCTGAAAATGATAAAGCACTGTTGTTGACCGGGATCCACCTAGTAGCAGACTGTGGCACTAAAGTCAAAGCCATCCTCTCATAACATGACCAATCGTAACATAAACAAACGTAACACAACACAACCTAACGTGCTGCGACTACTAGTGCTGGCCTCCGCAACGTCAAGGGGAACACTTCATTGGAGAGTAGAATTCAGAAGTCCATAGAACCGCTGTGCATTTCGGATAGTCGCAGTTAA
>NW_017085028.1:0-308 GCF_001483705.2 Eufriesea mexicana
TTTGGTATGCGTGCTCGAGGATGCTTGGTTAGATCGTAGCCAGGTCGTACGAATCGCTCGTGATAGCGTGTGAACGCACAGGGTGATAGGCTCTGGTTTGACTGGTTGCTCGTTTCCGAGCCCATCCTTTCGTTCGGTGGTTTATTGTACTTAATTCCAATTTCGACTTGGTCCTCGTCTGTTCGTCGTACTGGGAATGATTAGATTCCCGTTCGTTTTATTAATAAACAAGAAACGATCATCGGAACGAATGACTGATAGATTGAACGACTATCGATACGAACGAAGAGACGATCGAGTGGATGTTT
>NW_017085029.1:0-308 GCF_001483705.2 Eufriesea mexicana
AAACAAGCATAATATTATTTACTGATGCAAACCGAAATTACTTTTTTGCCAACCCAATAATATCGACCTAAATTCAAAAAACACCTAATGGCAAACCTGACGTCTTCTTACGACTATCTATGTACATAAACAACATTACATTAAACGTATACACCTTACAGATCAGTAGTTCCACCATTCATCAGGTCTACCAACAGAAGATTCACCAATCGACTGGCAATAAAGACCTAATAGCAGCTAATGTTTCCCAATGTTAGAAATGCCTATTGATAACTGATTCTGGTAAACATCGGAGTTCTGTATTCGCA
>NW_017085030.1:0-308 GCF_001483705.2 Eufriesea mexicana
ACATCCACCAGAAGTGAACCTTTCACGAGGGAATAGTCTGGTCAATGGCGGTTTAGATTCTGTAGGAGTTCTAGAATGACAAGGTACAGATCCATTACCCCACCAGGAATTACCAATTGACATAGCAGTACTATGTACAGCAGTCACAACATTACTGCAGCTGTACCAATCTACCCTCTTATGATTTAAATTACCCTGTAGTTCTAGAAAAATCAATGTATACAATAGTTATGTCTAGAGAAATTTAAAATTTCCTTTGAGGTATGCGATGTATCCATCAACAGATCCCTGTAGACTTTGAATTAACC
>NW_017085031.1:0-308 GCF_001483705.2 Eufriesea mexicana
AGTACATTCTGCTAGGCTCTGGGGAGGCGAACAATAGTGTCCTCAGCGCGTTAGGCTGAGTTAAGTAACTTTCAGTTATGTTACGTTTGGTTAGGCTAGGATAGGGTAACTTCGACTTTCGTGCTATGCACCGATATTCGGCGGATTTCTATGCACCACTGCGCTCCAATATTTTCTGCTTGGCTCTGGGAAAGCCAGCAATGGTGAATTCGGCACGCTAGGCTGCGCTCCGTTACGTTCGGTTTGGTTAAGCTGTGATAAGTTAGGTTACGGTAGATATGGGTTTCGTGCTATACAATGTTTTTCGG
>NW_017085032.1:0-308 GCF_001483705.2 Eufriesea mexicana
TAGCCGGAAATGTCAGTAAAATTGTGTTTTTCAGCCACATTCTAAAGCATTGCAATGGCTACATTCTCCAATAGAATCTTTCCTCCTTGTTTATGCAAGAAAGTCAGCTCACCACGATGTTAGTCGAAAATGTCAACAAAATTGAACTTTCCAGACAAATTCGGTAGCATTGCGACGGCGATGGCACGCCAGTCGTATCTTTCCTCCTTATCTATGCAATGAAGTTAGCACACCACGATATTAGACGAAAATGACAATAAAATTGCATTTTCCAACCAGATTCCAGAGCATTGCAATGGCTATAGCAC
>NW_017085033.1:0-308 GCF_001483705.2 Eufriesea mexicana
CTGATGCATCGATGATCTATCCAACTAAACTATAGTTAAATGCACGTGTGCTCGGTGAATATTGAATGTCAATTTTCTTCACAAGGGTGCTTCGAATGCAAAAATTTTATTCTTCGTTTTCGATTTATTTTTTCACGTAGAATCACCCCCTCCTCGGTTTTACCACTGTTACTGGTGCATCGATGATCTATACATCCAAGCCATAGTTAAATGCACGTGTGCTCGGTGAATATTCAACGTCGATTTTCTTCACAAGGGTGCTTCGAATGCAAAAATTTTATTCTTCGTTTTCGATTTGTTTTTTAGTG
>NW_017085034.1:0-308 GCF_001483705.2 Eufriesea mexicana
ATTTTATTGACATTTTCGACTGATATCGTTGTGTGGTAACTTTCTTGTATAAATAAGGAGGAAGGATACTAATGCCGTGCTATAGCCATTACAATGCTTTAGAATCTGCCTCGAAATTGCAACCTTATAGACATTTTCTACTAATATCGTGGTGAGGTAACTTTTTTGCAGAAATACGGAGGAAAGATTCTATTGGCCAGATATGGCCATTGCAATTCTCTAGTATCCGGATGGAAAATTCAGTTTTATGGACATTCTCGACTAATATCGTGGTGAGCTGACATACCTGCATAAATAAGGAGGAAAGA
>NW_017085035.1:0-308 GCF_001483705.2 Eufriesea mexicana
TGGAGGTTAGAACGGACTTGTGTATGGATGTATGGATGCGTGCATGGAAGGGCGTATGTATGGGTGCATGTATGGATGGATATATGGATGTATGTACGGATGCATGTATGGATATATCTATGGATGTATGGGTGGGTGTTTGTATGGATGTATGTATGGATGTATGGATGGATGTACGTTTGAATGTGCGTATGGGGGTATGTATGGATGTGTGGTTGTGCGTTTGGTTGTATGTATGTATGGATGGTTGTGTGGTTGGACGGACATATGGATGTATGGATGAATGGATTGATTGAGGTATGGATGGA
>NW_017085036.1:0-308 GCF_001483705.2 Eufriesea mexicana
TTATCAAACGTAACCAATCGTGACCTAACCTAACCTAACCTCACCTAACCTAACTTCACTTAAACTAACCTGACCTAACATATCCCAACACAAACCGACCCGAACCAACCCACCCCAACCTAACTTAACCTAACCTAACCTAACCCAACCTAACCCGAGCACACCTCACCTAATCCAACTCTACAAATCCTAACTTAACCTAACCTAACCGAACTTTACCTAACCTATCCAAAGGTAACATAATATAACGTAACCTATCATGATCTAACATAACCTAATCTAACCTAACCTAACCTATCCTACCCTAG
>NW_017085037.1:0-308 GCF_001483705.2 Eufriesea mexicana
TTGCCAGAGAATAGGTCTACTCAAAATCTATAATCTGTTATAGCTTAGTGAATACGTCGCCAACGACTTCAATCCATCGGCGAGTACAGACTTCTACTTGCCAGAAAATACGTCAAGTCAAATTCTATAACCTGCTCTATTTCTATGAATAGAACGAATAACGCCTGCAACCCAATCGCAAGTTCAGCCATCTACTTGCTAGATAATAGGTCTTTTCAAAATCTATAATCTGTTGTAGCTTGGAGTATAGGTCGCCTAACGTCTTCAACCAATGGCAAGTACAGCCATTAACTTGCCAGAGAATTGGT
>NW_017085038.1:0-308 GCF_001483705.2 Eufriesea mexicana
CAAGTAGATGTCTGTACTTGCCATTGGTTGAAGGCGTTAGGCGACCTATTCACCAAGCTATAAGAGATTCCTGATTTTGAAAAGACCTATTCCATGGCATGTAGAAGGCTGTACTTGCCATTGGATTGAAGGACCTAGGCGATCAATTCCCCAAGGTGTAATATGTTATAGATTTTGAATAGACCTATTTTCTGGCAATTCGATGACTGCACTTGCCATCGGATTGAAGGCGTTAAGCGATCTATTCACCATGCTACAACAGATTATAGATCTTGAATAGACAAATTCTCTGGCAAGTAGATGGCTGT
>NW_017085039.1:0-308 GCF_001483705.2 Eufriesea mexicana
GCCTTCAACCAATGGCAAGAACAGCCATCTACTTGCCTGAGAATTGGTCTCTTCAAAGTCTATAACCTGTTACAGCTTGATGTTTAGATCATCTAACGCCTTCAATCCAATGGCAGGTACAGCCATCAACTTGCCAGAGAATAGGTCTTTTCAAAATCTATAATATGTTGTAGCTTGGTGAATAGATCGCCTAACGCCTTCAATCCAATATCAAGTGCTGCCACCTACTTGCCTGGGAATAGGTATATTCAAAATCTATAATCTGCTATATCTTGGTGTATACAACGACTAACGCCTTCAATCCAATG
>NW_017085040.1:0-308 GCF_001483705.2 Eufriesea mexicana
CAAGATATTAGTCGAAAATGTCGATAGAATAGATCTTTTCTAACAGATTCTGTTGCAATGGAAAAGCCAGAGCAAACCAATAGGATCATTCTGCCTGATATATGCAGAAAAATTTCTCACCTCGACATTAGTCGCAAATGTCAATAGAATTGGTCTTTTCAGTCAGATTCAACTGCATCGCTATGGCTATAGCATTCCAATAGATTCCTTTCTCCTTATATATGCCGAAAAGCATGCGCACCATCATATTAGTCGATAACGTGCTTTCCGGTCAGATTCTACAGCAATGCAAGTGCTACAGCAAACCA
>NW_017085042.1:0-308 GCF_001483705.2 Eufriesea mexicana
AAGCAGAACATATTATAGCTATGTGCAGCACAGAAATCCACCGAATGTCGGTGTATAGCACAAAAGCCGAAGATACAGCGTCCCAACCTAGCCAAACGTAACATAGCCTTACGTGACCTATCTCAGCCTGACATGCAGAGACCGCTACTGCTGACCTCCCCAGAGCCAAGCAGAACATACCAGAACCCAGTACGGCACGGAAATCCACCGGAAGTCAGTATACACCACGTATGTAGAAGCTATCCATACCTAACCCAGACTAACGTAACCTAACCAAACGTAGCCTAACCCAATCCAACGATCCAACA
>NW_017085043.1:0-308 GCF_001483705.2 Eufriesea mexicana
GTTCGAGCAGAGTGTAGTAGAGCACATTGGGGCGCATAAATCCATCGAATAACTGTGCATACCGCGAAAGTTAGAGCTACCCATACCAAACACAAATAAACTTAACCAAGCCAAACGTAGCATAACTCAACCTAGTGTGACGAGGACACTACTGCTGGCCTCATCAGAGCCAAGCAGAATTTGCTGCAGCAGAGTAGAGCGTAGAAACCGATCGCACTGGAGTGAATAGCACTATAGTCAAAGATGCCCTGACCAAACCTGACCAATTCCAACCGAGCCAAACGTAACCTATCTCAACATAACGTGCC
>NW_017085044.1:0-308 GCF_001483705.2 Eufriesea mexicana
CTGGCGATGATCGCCACGGAGCCGTCCCGATCCCCGAACCACCCGTCTTGGCCCAGGATACGGTACGGCTCTGCGGTAACAGCCAGCCCGACACCAAGCTCAACTAGCGTCTGCAGGAGCAGGTCCTGCGACGCCCGCGAGTGGTTCAGGTTGGCTTGGAGCACAATGGACGACGTGAAAGTAAGGCTGTGTCCATGGCCTCCTCATGGCCCCCCTTCCTTTGGGCCGGCTGCGGGCCCGGTGCACCGCCAGTCGGCGGGCACTTCGCGGTGGCGTTCGCGGAGACGGAATTCGCGGAAGCAGCTTTC
>NW_017085045.1:0-308 GCF_001483705.2 Eufriesea mexicana
CTGTATCGTCAATTGTAAATATCTCGAGCTGTAACGGATCTGTCTTTTCTGATTCTAGAATGGGTAAGGAATTTAAGTCGTCATTGAACAGGTTAATCCAGCGGCTACAGTGCTTTGACGGTATTGTGGCAAGAACTGCACTGTCAATTGCAAATATCTCGGCCAACACTGGGCTATACATTGATTACTACCTTAGACTTGCCTTGGAATTTAGGTAACCAGTGGACGAATTAAGTCAGCTGCTGCATTACGGTGATGATGGCCGTTGTCTGTACCATTTCATCACTTGTTAATATCTAGAGCGATAA
>NW_017085046.1:0-308 GCF_001483705.2 Eufriesea mexicana
ATTAGGCTACGTTTGGTTAGTTTACGTTATTCTGGGTTAAGTTTGTATAGCTTTGGCTTACGTGGTAAACACTGTCGTCCGGTAGATTCCTGCGTTGCAATGTGCTCTAGTATATTCTTCCTGGAACTGTGGATTCATTCAGTGGTATCGGCACGATAGCTTTAGTAATGCTACGTTCGGTTGTGTTTCGTTTGGTTACCTTAGAAGTTGATAGCTTCGACCCATGTGCTATGCACAGCGATTCTATGGACGTCTGCGCTCCACTCTCTCCTAATATGTTCAGCACGGATCTGGGGGGGGGGGGGGGC
>NW_017085047.1:0-308 GCF_001483705.2 Eufriesea mexicana
ATTTCTGAGTGAGCACGTATCGGCCGTTAGTCCTGCCAGCTTCGACCGCTTTTATTTCGCGCGCACGGAACGATGAGGGCATTAAAATGCGAGGTGGGTGTAAAAAATCGTACGTTTCTGGAAACGCTAGACGGGATGAATGCGGCTAACGAAAAGGCGGCACGAAGAAAAAGCTTGCGAAATTACGCGCATCTGCCGTGAAATCCCTCTTTATGTACGCGAAGGGAGAATACGCCTGGGCCAGCGCCATAATTTCCGTTCTCCTCACGGCTATGCGAATTCACGCTGAAGGTGAATTAAACGCTTCT
>NW_017085048.1:0-308 GCF_001483705.2 Eufriesea mexicana
AATCGTACCTTCAATTGTGAATCTCTCGAGACATAAACGTAATATACGTTGAAGATTCTAGAACTTCTGTGGACATTGGATCATCAGTGAACATACTTATCCAAAGGCTATAGTGCTCAATATGTGGAAGCCCAAACTACCGTACTGGCTACTTTAAATATCTCTAGCCGTAACTGATGTAAACGTTGATTATTCTAGATCCACTCTTGAATATATCTCATTACTGAACAGATTAGTCCAACGTGCCGGTGCTACATTTATGTGTGTAATATGTACCAGGTTGTCAATTGTAAATGTCTGTAGCCGTA
>NW_017085049.1:0-308 GCF_001483705.2 Eufriesea mexicana
CTGCTCCACAGAGTCGAGCAGAGTATTGTAAAGCAACGAAGAGAGCAGAGAACTACAGAGTAGCAATGTACGGCATAAAAGTCGTATATATCCTTTCCTAACTAAACCACACGTAGCATAACATTACCAAACGTAACCTAACATAACGTAACATATAACGTAACCTAACACAGCCGAGCGTGCTAAGGCCACTGCTGCTGGCATGCCCGACCCCAAGCAGAACGTACAGGAGGAGACTGCAGAGGAGCAGCCAATTGAATGGCAATGCATAGCAGAAGTATCAAAGATATTCAAGCACAACACATGCT
>NW_017085050.1:0-308 GCF_001483705.2 Eufriesea mexicana
TAGAGCAAAGCAGATTATAGCAGAGCAATATAGAACGCCGAAATCGTCCGAATAGCGGTGTATAGCGCAAAAGTCGAAGCTATTCTTACCAAACGTTGCCGAAAATATCCTAACCAAGCGTAACATAACGCAACGTAATGTGCTGCGACCACTATTGCAGGCATCCCTGGCTATGCAGAGCATATTAGAGGACAGTAGGGCGCAGAAATCCATAGAATCGCAGTGTGCAGCATAAGAGTCAAAGATATCCAAACCTAACACAAACTAACATAACCTAACCTAACGTAGCCAATCTCAACGAAACGTGC
>NW_017085051.1:0-308 GCF_001483705.2 Eufriesea mexicana
CCACAAAGGCAAGCAGAATATACTAGAACACAGCAGCGCGCAGAAACCCACCGCATTGCAGTGGATAGTTCGAAATTCGAAGATATCCCAACCTAACCTGACAAAACCTAACCTAAACAAACGCAGCATGATTCAACCTAACGTGCCGAGATCGCTATTGCTTGCCTATCCAGAGTCAAGCAGAACATACTAGTAGGAAATAGGGCGCAGAAGTCCATAGAACCGAGGTGCATGGCACAAAACTCGTATCTATCCAGACCTAACCCATGCTAACGCAACCTAACCGTATGTAGCCTAAAGCAGAATGC
>NW_017085052.1:0-308 GCF_001483705.2 Eufriesea mexicana
GGGGAGGCCAGCAATGGCTGCACTGGCACGAAAGTTTAGCTAGATGACGTTTGGTTTGGTTAAATTAGGTTAGGTTCGGATAGGATGACTTTGACCTTTGCGATGTACACCGATATTCGGCGAACCTCTGCGATCTACCGTGCTCTAATATGTTCTACTTGGCACCGTGGAGGCCAGAAGTAGAGGTTTCGGCTCGATAGGTTTAGGTACCCTACATTAGGTTGCATTAGCTTTGGTCTTGTTATGTTCTGATATATCTGACGATTATGGTATACGATGCTATTCGATGGTTTTCTGCGCTTTCCGTT
>NW_017085053.1:0-308 GCF_001483705.2 Eufriesea mexicana
TCAGGTCAGTTTTTTAACAGAAAATCTTTCGACTCCTATCCTTCTTTGGCCAAAAAATCGTCGGGTGCAAAGGGTTAACACTTTGACTGCCATGACGACGTCACATGTTTCACTGAGGACGCCATGACAGTATTTTTATTATTCGAAGCATATAATGGCAAAATAATTATAAATTGGGAATATAGGACAACATTCTTACCCAATGGAGGGTTTATCTTATTGACGGTCACGGGTGACCACCATGGTGTCTTTGATTATATTCAAAAAGGCACTGACTGTCAATTTTTACAATTGTAAGTAGTTCAAGC
>NW_017085054.1:0-308 GCF_001483705.2 Eufriesea mexicana
TAGACTACGTTTGTATATGATAGGTTTGGCTAGGTTAGGATAGCCTACTTTGACTTTCGTGCTTTTGGGTGGATTTCTGTGATTTACGGTGCTCTACTATATTCTGCTCGTCTCCGCCGATGCCAGCAGCAGTGGTCGCGGCTCGTTATGTTCAGTTTTGCTACGTTTGGTTAGGAGAGTCTAGGTCAGGTTAGGTAAGGGTGACACGGCTTTTGTGCTATTGACTGCAATGCGGCGATTTCTGTTGTCTACTGTGCTCCAATGTGTCCTGACTGGCTCTGTGGTGGCCGGTAACAGGGGTTTCGGCA
>NW_017085055.1:0-308 GCF_001483705.2 Eufriesea mexicana
TATGGATGGATGGATGTGTAGAAAGGTGGACGTATGGATGGATTTATGAATGGATAAATGGTTGTATGGTTGTATGGATGAATGATTTACGAATGCATGGATGAACGGGTATATGGATTTTTATATGTATGGATGTATGGATGGACGGGTGTATGTGTCGATGTATGTACGGGTGCAATGATGGATTGATGGATTGGTGGATGGATGTATGAATGAATGTATGTATGGAAGAATGTATGGGTGTTTGTAAGGATGTATGTATTGCTGTATGTATGGATGTATGGATGGATGGCTGGCTTGGTGGTTTG
>NW_017085056.1:0-308 GCF_001483705.2 Eufriesea mexicana
CACTATAGCTAGCGACCCCGCGTCTAGCGGAACATATTAGAGGAGAGCAGAGAGCAGAAATCGTCCCAACATCAGTGTGTAGCGCAAAAGTAAAAGCCATCCGGACCAAGCCGGGCCTAACCTAACCTAACGAAACGTAGAATAGCTAAACCTATCGAGCCGGGACCACGATCGCTGGCCTCCCAAGAGCCTAACAGAACATTCTGGAGCACAGTATGGTGCAGAAATCCACCCAATCGCAGTACATAGCACAAAAGGGAAAGCAATCATGGCCTGACATATCCAAACATAACAAAACCAAACATAAC
>NW_017085057.1:0-308 GCF_001483705.2 Eufriesea mexicana
CGTGTTGAGCTGACTTCCTTGCATAAGTAAGGAGGATAGATACTTTTGGGGTGCTATAGCCTTTGCAATGCTCTGGAATCTTGCAGGGAAATTCAATTTTACTCACATTTTCGACTAATATCGTATTGAGCTGCCTTTCTTGCATAAACAAGGAGGAAAGATTATATTGTCGTGCTATTGCCATCGCAATGCTACAGAATCTGGATGGAAAATAAAGTTTTATTAACATTTTCGACTAATATCGGGGTGAGACAACTTTCTTGCATAAATAAGGAAGAAGGATTCAATTGGCGCTCTATAGCCATTGC
>NW_017085058.1:0-308 GCF_001483705.2 Eufriesea mexicana
ATTATTATTATTATTATTATTATTATATTAAAAGTAGATCTGTGTTTTTTAATAGATCTACAAATAGCGAAAAATTATGCATATTGCTAGATGTGACTCAGCACTCGAGTTAAAGGGAAACATTAAAGATGATTATTATTATTTTCATTATTATTATTATTATTATTATGTTAAAAGTTGATCTTTTTTTTTAATAAACTTAAAAATAGCGAAAAATTATGAATATTCCTAGATATGACCCAACACTCGAGTTAAATGGTAACAATAAAGATGATTATAATTATTGTTATTATTATTATATCAAAAAT
>NW_017085059.1:0-308 GCF_001483705.2 Eufriesea mexicana
AACCAGACCTAACGTAACCCAACCACGCGTAGAATGACTTAACGTAACGAGCAGAGACCAATACTGCTGGCCTCACTATAGCCATGCAGAATGTACTAGAGCACAGTAGAGCGCAAAAATCCAACGAATAGCAGTTTATAGCATAAAAGTAGAAGCCATCCTAACCAAACTTAGACTAACCTAAGCGAACCCAACGTAACCTAACTCAACCGAACGTTGAGCGACAGCCACTCCTGGCCTCCACAGGGTCAAACGGATGCTAGTACAGCGATGCAGATCGCAGGTATCTACCGAACAGCAGTGTATAG
>NW_017085060.1:0-308 GCF_001483705.2 Eufriesea mexicana
GCTGTAGAACTCTGCAGATGGCTTACCACAGTACTGCATTGATGTACACTGGATGTAGAATTACGTTGATGGCTATGCTCAGTACTATATTGACATATGTCAGTATCTCCTGCGACAGTTGCTCCATCCGTTGATGATTCTATAGTTTTTATAGTGTTTAAAGCACCAACGAACAGACTAACCTACCGGAAAAGGTGCTCTGTCCGTGGACGAACTCAGTACCGTACTGACAATTGTAAATATCAAAAGAAATAAGTGATCTACACATTCACCATTCTAGAATGGTAGAGGAGTTCCAGTCATCAGGG
>NW_017085061.1:0-308 GCF_001483705.2 Eufriesea mexicana
TTGACATTTTCGACTAACATCGCGGTGAGCTAACTTTCGTGAATAAATGAGGAGGACAGATTCCATTGGGGTGCTATAGCCATTGCAATGCCCTGGAATCTGATTGGAAAATTCAATTTTATGGACATTTTCGACTAATATCATAATGAGCTGCCTTTCTTACATAAATGAGGAGGAAAGATTCTATTGGCGTGCTATAGCATTGCAAATGCTATAGAACATTCCTGGAAAATTAAATTTTATTTACATTTTCGACCAATATCGTGGTGAGCTAACATTATTGCATAAATAATTAGGAAATATTCAAT
>NW_017085062.1:0-308 GCF_001483705.2 Eufriesea mexicana
CGTTCTTCTGTCCATAGAGCCATCCATTCATCCACCCACACATCCATACATCCATGCACTAATGCAACCATACATTCGTACATCCAAACATCGATATATACGTACATCCATACATTCGTACATCCATACATCCACACATCTATACATCCACAGATATATCCATACATACATCCGTACATACATCCATACATCCAGCCATACACAGATCCATACATTCATCCATACACCGATACATAAACCCATATATTCACCCATGCATAAATGCATAGATACATCCGTACATACATCCATACGTACTAACATACGTC
>NW_017085063.1:0-308 GCF_001483705.2 Eufriesea mexicana
CTATAGCATTGTAATGGCTACAGCACGGCAATAGTACCTTTCCTCCTTATTTATACAAGAAAGCCAGCTCACGACGATATTTGTCGAAAATGTTAATAAAATTGAAAATTCCTGGCAGATTCTATAGCACTGCAATGGCTATGGCAGGCCAATAGAATCTTTCCTCCCTATTTATGCAAGAAAGCTACCTCACCACGATATTAGCCGAAGATGTCAACAAAATTGAATTTTCGAGGCAAACTCTGTAGCATTGCAATGGCTACAGCACGCCAGTAGAATCTTTCCCCCTTACATATGCAAGAAAGCTA
>NW_017085064.1:0-308 GCF_001483705.2 Eufriesea mexicana
TAGCTCACCACGATGTTAGTAGAAAATGACAATAAGATTGAACTTTCCAGCATGGTTCTATAGCATTGCAATGCCTATAGCACGCCAAAAGGATCTTTCCTCTTTATTTATGCAAAAAAGGTAGCGCACCACAATATTATTCGAAAATGTCAATAAAATAGGATTTTCCGGCCAGACTCTATAGCATTTCAATGATTATAGCTTGCCAATAAAATCTTTCCAAATTGTTTATTCAAGAACGTTAGCTCACCACGATATTAGTCGAAACTGTCAATAAAATTGAACTTTCCAGCCAGACTCCAGACCAT
>NW_017085065.1:0-308 GCF_001483705.2 Eufriesea mexicana
AGTTTTAATTACTTTACGAAGTTCAAGATTACTAACTGTGAACAGTTCTTCGGTGGTAATATATTACATGTGAAAAAAAGTGATGTGACATAGTGTAAATCGTATAACGATACATGTGGAAAATAAAGTGGCGTGAGTGCGGGATCCTATAATAATACCCCATTGTCCGTTATTATCGGCTGTAGAAGATTCTAGATTTCAACAGTTCGTTGGAATGTTTGATCAATATTACACTGAATAGGTAGCTTTTTAATAGTTTTCTCAATTTTACTTCGATCTTGACGTTGAAATGCAACATAGTTACGTAT
>NW_017085066.1:0-308 GCF_001483705.2 Eufriesea mexicana
ACGTGCTGAGACCAATATTGCTCGCATTAGCAGAGCCAAACTGGAAGCATAGTGGTGCTATATTGCACAGGAATCCACTTAATAGCAGACCGTTGCACTAAAGTCGAAGCTATCCCCTCCTAAGCTATGCAACCTTAACATAGCCAAAGATAACCTAACCCAATCTAGCGTGCCGCGACCACACTTGCTGGCCTTCCCAGAGCCAAGCTGAAAATATTAGAGCACTGTTGGGCGCAGAGATCCTACTAATAGCAGACTATAGCACTAAAGTCAAAGCTACCCTCTCGTAACCAAACCAATCGCAACAT
>NW_017085067.1:0-308 GCF_001483705.2 Eufriesea mexicana
AACCTAACGTGCCGAGACCACTGTTACTGGCCACCCCATAGTCGAGCAGAGCATGTTATGTATTCACCGAATAGCCCTGTGTAGCACAAAGGTCAGAGGTAACCTAACCAAACACAACCGAACGCAACATAACAAAATCTAACATGCCACTACCACTATGACTGTCCTCCCCCGAGCCGATCAGAGTGTACTAGGGCACAGCAGAGCGCAGGATTCCACCGCATTTCACTGTACGGCGCAAAAGTCGAAGATATCCATCCTAAGCTTACCAATCCTAACATAACCGAACGTAACCTATCTCAAACTGA
>NW_017085068.1:0-308 GCF_001483705.2 Eufriesea mexicana
TCACATAACCAAACGCAACCTAACACAAACTAACGTGCCGAGACCACTATTACGGGCGTCCCCGGAGTCGAGTAGAGTGCAATAGAGCAATGTATGGCGTACGCATCCTCCGAATAGCGGCATATAGCAAAAAAGTCAAAGCTGCCCTAACCCACCCTAACCAACAGTATCATTAGCAAACGTAGCCAAACAAAACCTATCGTGCCCTGATCACTATTGCTGGCTTCCCCAGAGCCGAGCATTGCATAGCACAGCAGATTAGAGCGCAAAAGGCTACGAGATAGCAATGTACAGCACAAAAGTCAAGG
>NW_017085069.1:0-308 GCF_001483705.2 Eufriesea mexicana
AAAGAACAAAATAAAAATATAAAGATATTTTAAGATAAAGATATAAATATGAACATTTAAATGAAAAGTAAAAAGTAAATTTAATTGAAGGTAATTTTGTATTATGGAAAATGTACATATGTAGATATATTATACCTTCTGCGAGTGATTTGAAAAGTGATTTTTATATCTCGACAAATTCACGTTTCCTCTCAATCATGAAAATAGAATATATAAACGTAGTTTTCTTACTGACTGGTCGCATCTAGTTACAAATAAGAGAGCACAGTATTGAACGACGACTATAGCACATTGGTCAGGGATGTGAT
>NW_017085070.1:0-308 GCF_001483705.2 Eufriesea mexicana
TAGTAGTCGTGGCACGTTAGGCTGTGCCATGTCACGGTTTGTTAGGTTAGGTTAGGTTAGGTTTGGTTAGGGTCACTTCGACTTGTGTGCTATACCCAGTTATTCGGTGGGTTCCTGCCCTCCACGTTGCTCCACAATAACAGGCTAGACCATGAGGAGGTCAGCAATAGTAGTCGTGGCACGTTACGTTGAGTTTGCCTACGATAGGCTATGTTATCTTAGTTTGGGTCAGGTTTAGATATTTCTGATTTTTCTGCTGTACACTGCAGTCCTATGGATTTCTGCGCCCTACTCTCCTCTAATATGTT
>NW_017085071.1:0-308 GCF_001483705.2 Eufriesea mexicana
CAATAGAATCTGCCTGGAAAGTTCAATTTTATTGACAGTTTCGACTAATATCGCGGTGAGATGTCTTTCTTGCATAAATAAGAAGTTACATTCTTTTGGCTTGCTATAGCCATTTCAATGATAGAGAATCTGTCTGGAAAGTTCGATTTTGTTGACATTTTCGACTGGTATCGTATTGAGCTATCTTTCTTGGATAAACAAGAAGGAAAGATGCCTTTGGCGTGCTATAGCCATTTCAATGAAACAGAATGTGCCTGGCAGATACAATTTTATTGACATTTTTGTCTAATATCGTGGAGAGCTAACTT
>NW_017085072.1:0-308 GCF_001483705.2 Eufriesea mexicana
ACACGCAACCATACATCCATCCATCCATCCACCCATCCGTATATCCATCCAAACGTACATCCACACATCCATACATCCACACATCCATAGATATTTAAATCCATCCACTCGTGCTTCCATTTTTCGATACATCCATCCAACCATACATCCACACATATATACAATCATACATACATACATCCATTGATCCGCCCATCCATACTTCAATCCATCCATACATCCATACATTCATACACCCGCCGATCCAGACATGCACCCATCCATACATCTATCGATACTTACACCCATCAATCCATATATCCACCCAC
>NW_017085073.1:0-308 GCF_001483705.2 Eufriesea mexicana
TAAGGAGACGAAAAATGGCGGTCTCGCCACGTTAGGTTGAGTTGTGTTACGTGTGGTTATGTTACGCTTGGTTGGGTTGGAAGAGGATAGCATTGACTTTAGTGCTATGGTCTGCTATTATGTCGATAACCCCTCCATACAGTGCTTCAATATTTTCAGCTTGTCTCTGGGACGACCAGCAACTATGGCCTCGGCACGTTATCTTGTGTCATATTACTTTCTGTTAGGTTGGGTTAGGCAACGTTTGGACAGGCACGCTTCAACTTTTGCGCTGTACGCTGTTATTCGGTGAATTTCTGCGGTCTGCT
>NW_017085074.1:0-308 GCF_001483705.2 Eufriesea mexicana
CGACAAATCCGCCTATGGGGGTATCGATAACAGTGACTGTGCATAGTTCCTACGGTGCTGCCAATTGGTATCACCTTGGTCGTTGTGCGTTGACATGGAATAGGTGAAAGGACGCAAGCAAGGGATGCGTTTCGTCCTGGGCCTGCTAGTGGACTCGTCGGTAAAGCCGTACTTTAGACGAGAGATACTTCCATTAGGTAGCATGGGAACTTCCATTTATAGGAGGTCGAGGGTACACTGAGGGCTTGCGAAAAAGTAACCTACCTGTAACTTCCTTCACGTAGGAATCTATCTATTGGCAAGGGTGA
>NW_017085075.1:0-308 GCF_001483705.2 Eufriesea mexicana
CGATTGGTTTAGTTATACTACGTCTGGTTATGTAAGGTTATGTTAGGTTTGGTTAGGATGGCTTCGAGTTTTGCGCTCTCCACGGCTATTCGGTGTATTTCTGCGCTCTACTGTGATCTAATATGCTCTGTTTTGCTCTGTGAAGGCCAGAAACAGTGGCCTCGGCCCGTTATGTTAATTATTCTGCGTTTGGTTAGGTTAGGTTAGGTCAGGTTATGTCAGGATATCGTTGACTTTTGTTATACACACTGCTATTTGGAGGCTTCCTGCATTCCACTGTGCTCAACTGAGCTGTGCTAGGCCCTGGG
>NW_017085076.1:0-308 GCF_001483705.2 Eufriesea mexicana
ATCCTAACCTAACACTATGTAACCTAACACAACCTATCGTGCCGTACCGCAGTTGCTCGGATCTCGGGAGTCGAGCAGAGTACAGTAGAGCAATGTAGAGCGCAGAAATCCACCGAAAAGCAGCGTGCTACACAAAAATCGAAGCTATCCCATTCTAACCTATCCAAACGATATATAACCATACGCATCTTAGCTCAGAATAACGTGCCGAGAACACAACAGCTGGCATCCCTAGAGAAAAGCATCATACACTAGAGCCCATAAGTGCGCAGAAAGTCACCAGGTAGCAGCGTATAGCACGAAAGTCG
>NW_017085077.1:0-308 GCF_001483705.2 Eufriesea mexicana
ATAGCATTGCGACGGCTATAGCACGCCAATAGAATATTTCCGCCTTATTTGTTCAAGAAAGGTAGCTCACCACGATGTTAGCGGGAAATGTCAATGAAATTGAGCTTTTAAGCCACATTCTGAAGCATTGCAATGGATACTGCACGCCAATAGGATCTTTCCACCTTGTTTATGAAAGAAAGTTAGCTCACCACGATATTAGTCGAAACTGTCAACAAAATTGAACTTTCCAGGCAGATTTTGTTGCATTGCGACGGCTATAGCACGTGAATTGAATCTTTCCTCCATATATATGCAAGAAAGTTATC
>NW_017085078.1:0-308 GCF_001483705.2 Eufriesea mexicana
AACGCCTTCAATCCAATGGCAAGTACAGCCATCTACTTGCCAGAGAATTGGTCAATACAAGATATATAATCCGTTATAGCTTGGAGAATAGATCGCCAAACGCCTTCAATCCAATGGCACGTACTGCATCTTCTTGCCAGAGAATAGGTCTATCCAAAATATATAACCAGTTATAGCTTGTTGAATAGATCGACTAATGCCTTCAATCCAATGGCAAGTATAGCCGTCTACATGCCGGAGAATTAGTCTATTCAAAATCTATTACCTGTTATAGCTTGGTGAATAGGTCGCCTAACGCCTTCAATCCA
>NW_017085079.1:0-308 GCF_001483705.2 Eufriesea mexicana
CAATGGTTCAAACACTCTATGCAATAATCATCAATAATGAATTAAATAACAAGGAATTCATATCCAGAATGATATTAGAAAGCCCACTAAATCTGTGCCTGTACGATGCAATTATAAAAATTGATGAATTAATTGCAGACAAACATGAAGTCACAGATGAAGATGAGTGATTTTGTTTTTGGTAAAAAGAAAATGATATTGCAATGGTTATATGCTTAGGTACATTTTATTCACTTTGAAAGTTTTTAACGACATAATAAACAATGCCATATAGACATTAGAATCTAAGTAGATGTCCGTACTACTCC
>NW_017085080.1:0-308 GCF_001483705.2 Eufriesea mexicana
TTAGTCGAAAGTGTCAATAAAATTGAATTTTCCAAGCAGGTTCTACAGCATTCCAATGGCTATGGCACTCCAAAAGGATCTTTCCTCCTTACTTATGCAAGGAAGCTTAGTCATCACGGTATAAGTCGAAAATGTCAACAAAATTGAATTTTCCAGGAAGATTCTAAAGCGCAGCTAAGCCTCTAGGACTCCAGCGGTATCTCTCCTCCTTACTTATGTAAGAAAATTAGCTCACAGCGATATTTGTGGATAATGTCAATAAAATAGATTTTCCCATCCAGATTCTAAAGCATTGCAATGGCAATAGC
>NW_017085081.1:0-308 GCF_001483705.2 Eufriesea mexicana
AGCTCACCACGATATTAGCCGAAAATGTCAATAAAATTGAATTTTCCTGGAGGATTCTATAGCATTGCGACGGCTATAGCAAGTGAATTGAATCTTTGCTCCTTATATACGCAAGAAAGTTAGCTCACCATGATGTTAGTCGAAAGTGTGTATAAACTTGAATTTTCCAACCGCATTCTATATCATTGCAATGGCTATGGCACGGCAATTGAATTATTCCTCCTTTTTTATGCAAGAAAGGTGGTCCACCACGATATTAGTATAAAACGTCAGTTAAATTGAATTTTCCTGCCAGAGTCCATTGCATT
>NW_017085082.1:0-308 GCF_001483705.2 Eufriesea mexicana
TTTCCTTTAAAAAATTGCAATTTCCACGAAGTTTCATAATATATAGACATGTCATTATTCAAACGTATTTCGTGAATTGTATTTATATGTTTATATAAAACAATATTAAAATAGTATTAATAATATTGCAATATTTAACAATTTTAATAAATATAAATAAATATTATAACTAACAAATTTAAATAAATTGAAAAATTTTAATATTATTAATACCATTAAAATACTAAAATTAAAATGTTTTGTTTAGGTTTAAAGAGCCACCCCGTTGAAAGTTCTGCGATTAACATTGACAACTACGAAGTGTCATC
>NW_017085083.1:0-308 GCF_001483705.2 Eufriesea mexicana
GAGCTAACTTTATTGCATAAATAAGGAGGGTAGATTCTAATGGCGTGCTATAGCCGTCGCAATTCATTAGAATCTGTTTGGAATGTTCAATTTTATCGACATTTTCGACTTATTCCGAGGTGAGGTAGCTTTCTTGCATGAATAAGGAGGAAGTATGCTGTTGGCGTGCAATAGCCATTACAATGCTACACAATCTTTTTGAAAAATTCAATATTATTGATATTTTCAACTAACACCGTGGTGATCTATCTTCGTTGCATAGGTAAGGAGGAAAGATACCTTTGGCGTGCTATATCCATTGCAATGCT
>NW_017085084.1:0-308 GCF_001483705.2 Eufriesea mexicana
TCCATACATCCATACATACATCATTACATATATCCATACATACACAAGTACATTCGTGCATACGTACATCCTTACACACATCCTTCCACTCATCCATCCATACATCCACACATTCATCCATACAAACATCCATAGACACATCCATGCAAGCATACATTCATGCATCCATTCATCTGTACATCAATACATCCATTCATCCATATATCCTTCCAACTACACATACATCCATACATTCATCCATCCACACATACTCCCATACATCCATACATCCATCCATACATACATATATACATCCGAACATCCATTCA
>NW_017085085.1:0-308 GCF_001483705.2 Eufriesea mexicana
ATCGTGGTGAGTGAACTTGCTTGCATAAATAAGGGGGGAAGATTCTGTTGGTGTGCTATAGGAGTTGCAATGCGGTAGAATCTGGAAGTAAAATACAAATTTATTTACATTTTCGACTAATATCGTGGTGAGCTAACTTCCTTGAATAAGTAAGGAGGAAAGATGTTTTTTGAGTGCTATAGCCATTGCAATGATATGGAATGTGGCTGGAAAATACAACTATGTTGACATTTTCGACTAATATAGAGGTGAGCTAACTTCCTTGCGTAAGTAAGGAGGGAAGATGCTTTTTGAGTGCTATAGCCATT
>NW_017085086.1:0-308 GCF_001483705.2 Eufriesea mexicana
CTTGTATAATGTTCTTATTAAGTAATAAATATATACTTGCCTAAGAAAGGGTAAAAAATAAATTTTCTTATTAAGAAACTTTATTTACAATGTTTTCATAGGCGAAAAATGAATACAAAATAAAAAATAGATTGCAAAAAAAATACTAACTTATGAACCGTAATCGAATCCCAGTTCTCGAGCATAGAAATTCTCGACTATCATTAATCTACCATTAATCTACAACTCCAATTAAAAAGTATTGGAAATAGATCTGTAGTTCAACGAGTAATAAAACTTTAATCGTAAATATCTCAAAAGCTATTGAG
>NW_017085087.1:0-308 GCF_001483705.2 Eufriesea mexicana
GATAAAAATTGAAATGTTTTATATTCACAGTTCACTTATGATTTATATAAAAATTAGATAAAAGTTGCATTATACGTTATACGGGAATTGCGAACTTTTTAAATGTACGATTATTTAATTTCTACTATTTTTATATATATAGATATCCTTATATGTGTATTTATATTTAGTTAAAATATAAATTCTAATTATATCCTGTAGAATAATATAGAATGATATATTATTAATAATATATTAGAACGATACACAGAATAATATACATTATAAAATATATAATATACATAAATAATACAAATTATTATAGAATA